>NC_081414.1:29757181-30057359 GCF_030272615.1 Cryptomeria japonica
CAAGTGTCACTTTCGAGGTATATACTCTTGTTTGTTTATTTTTGCTTTTTGAAACCCTAATTTCCCTCTATCATTCATTTTATCATAACTTGAGTTTGGGAGATGCAATTTTCGAGCCGTTTGTTGCGTTGGAATCATATTTTCCTTCTCCTACTCTCGGGATGTTCCAAAAAGTGCTATGATGAAGCCTATTTAGCAAACACCCCTCATCAACACTCTCTTACACAATTTGTCGCAAGTAAAACATGCTACCCTGTTTCACCTCTCTAATAAGCAAGTCGAAACAGGGGGGGCATATAGCTACTTACAGATTTCATCACTTTCCCTAGTAAGCATTAGGTGATTTTGTGATCTAACGTTTGTTTTGTAGGGTGCGGTTCCTAACTGTGTACTACAGATACTGCTGGGGGCTTCGTCCGACAACTTATGGATATATTCTTTTTTCAAATGATGTTTATTTTTTTGTACTTTAGCTTGCATATGCACGTAGTACTCATATGACCGCTAAAGTGGGGGCTAAATGTAGCGTCGTAAATTGTACGCACTCGCTAGGGTGGTACAATTTCACACCTAGTTTAGCACTTGCCTTAGTGCATTTTGCATTCTGCATTGCATTTCTCCTTAAGCACTTAATTAATCAAATTAATTAGGTCTAAGGTCCCATTTCATCATTCTCTACATCACAAAGTTGGGCCCTTTCACTAAAGCGCGCCCTTCGCATTTTATTCCTTCAATACATCACTTAATCAAAAACCCTAATTAAGTCCTATTCCGAACTTGGGGGCTTGGTTTCGGGGTCAAAACATCTCGAAATCACCTGTAACTTCGGGATTCTCTCTAAAATCATCATATCCGACGACACTGAAAATTTGGTGAAAAGTTGTCGGGACCGTGGCGCCCGGTGCACATGGTCCCGGACATTTTTCCCGAAATTTTAGGAGCACGATCCAATCATAAAATAAATCTTAACCCCAAGAAATTGGCGGGATATTCAATCTCTAGGTCGGCCAAAATATGAATTTACGATCTAGGGTTTCATACATAAAAACTCTCTTTCCTCATTTGAAGGGATGGATTTTTGTTTTCCAGGAACTTCATATGCAGCGAAAGAGCAGATCTTTGAGGACTTCAACATCTTACAACATCTTTCTATCAAGCATCTATCAAATTCATTCATCCACTTAGGGCTTGGAAGACATTGAAGAACAATAGGAGATTACCGACTGAAGATTGGCTTGTACTCCTCCCTTGAGGGTTGGGTATGATTTCATATTGTTTTCATGTCTTTGCATAAGCTTTGATACATCATTTATTCATGCTTTAGATCACATTGCATCTTGATTTAGAGCATTTACATTATCATTTGCAAGCAATTAGGGTTTACTTTCTAGGTTGCTCTAGTTTGCTTTCTTGCATTTTGGACCTTGCACACACACTAGGTTTGTACACACAATACATTTTACAAAACAACTTGGCTATTCGTGGAGGTGGAAATCACCGAAGCAGGGGTTTGACTAAGGCAAAACCCTATATAGCCGCCCCTCCCCCTTTTCAGATATTATTGCAGGTTTCAGGATTCGGACGACGCCGCGGGATACAGATCCAGAGAGAGAAGGTCGAGACAGCACTCTGTGTGAAGTTGCAGAGCAAAAGACTGGGACAGGGGCGCTGGGCGCCCTGGTCCTGCCAGGACAGAGGCACTGGGCGCCCTGGTCCTCCGGACAGACAGTTTGCAGACAGTTTTCAGACAGTGTTTCAGAGTGCAGAACAGTGGTTTCCGGTGTAGTTTTCAGGACAGTGGCGCCCGCGCCCCCATCCCGAACATTTTCAGTCCGATTTTGACTCCAAGTACATATCTGCATTCTTATTTTATCCTTACATTTACAGCTGTTCATTGTTTAATCTCAATTCTGCAATCTTGTTATCGGTTCATACTTGCATTTTGGGATTAGGGTTTGGACTTGCATTACTTAATCTTACAATTTCAACAAGGGAATAGAAATCCTAATAGATATCCCGTGGCTCTCTCTTTCACCAAAAGAAGTAGCCAATTGTGCGATATCTCTAGGCTCTTTCGTATTCCGTAATGTGTGTCAAGTGGTAGGATTAGGGCATGTTAACCTAGTTTCGCTTTTTCCCCCACACAGTTACTTTGAGAGCGAGTAACAGACATTTTAGTAGAAGCTTTCAGTGATGAAAGGGACAAAAGCCTCCTCGATGTGTTGCTCGGGCATTGGTGGTTCTGGTCGAGATGTGTTATATGTGATGCACTCATTGGGCAAGAATGCTGGATTGATTTTTCCACCGCGGTTTATGGTTTGATTAAAAGCAGACTTTTGACAGTATGCTCTTGTCTTCAAGGGTTCTTTGTCAAATTTGCTAGATTTGTTTTGGATATAATGTTTGACGTGATGAAGGAATACCCGATGAGATTTGAAGAGTTGACGATTGATGTATAAAAACTTATTTCGCTTGATGAATTTGGAAAAACTAGGTTGTCGTTTCTTTAACGTGATGTTACGATAGAGGTTCTTTCTTCTCAGAATAAGGGGATTAGTCATGCAAGAGTGATCAATGATTTCCTTTGTTTGGTTTGGATTCAGTTGATTTTTTTTTTGGAAATTTCAAATCTTACTTTATCAGAGTGAAGGCTGCCCCTTCACGATAAAGTGTGTCAAATGATATGGATAAAAGCTTCCCGATCTGAAAACTAGATTTGACGATTTGAGAATTTTAAACAAGTGTTTTGAGATAGAAATCCATAAGATGGTAAAGGATTTTGATGACACTGATGATGAAAATTTTCCGGATTATGATAGGAGAGACATCCTCTATTGTGCGATTTGTTTAGGATTTGGACAACTTGTTTAACACAAATTTAGCTTGAGAAAAGTTTTTAATAGTTTGTTTTTGTCACTCTGGTTTGATAAAAGATGATTTTTGATGAAAAAGTCTTCTAAAATGTTTTTAAAATTTTCAAAATTTTTTCAGTTTTGGACTCTCTGTTTTTCAGCCTTGGATCACATGCTAAAACAGAGTTTACATGCGCTACTGATTTTACCTGATGCGCTAAAGGAATAAGCACACGCGCTAATCTACCCCTAGATATGCGCTAAAGTTTGGATTTTGGAAATTTTTTGTTTAACTGGTGAAAAATCTACGCGCTAGACTGGGCTTTATACGCGCTAATTGTTGGAGTATATGTGCTAAAATATGGTTTCTACGCGCTAAGCTGTTTCTTCCACGCGCTAAAGTTAGGACTGTTGAAATTTGTTGTGGATTTTGTTTGGAAAAGCTACGCGCTACACTGGGCCTGATACACGCTAATTGTTTGAGTGAATGAGCTAATATATGTATGCCACACGCTAAGCCGTTGCTGCCACGCGCTAAAAGTAGGACTGTTGAAAATGGTTATTGAATTTTTTTTGAAAAAGTTATGCGCTACACTGGGCCTGTGAAGTGCTAACTGTTTTATTTTATGCGCTAATCCTTGGTTCCCACGCGCTAATAGGTTGCTGCGACGCACTAGACTGTGTTGTGGATGCACTAAAGGATTGTATACTGGTTTGCCTAATGATAAAACGCTACTGTTTTAACTCCACGCACTAATTTGAGTTTTGGATGCGCTAGCAAAAGTCTTCCACGCGCTAAGATGATGTTCTTATGCGCCAGACTGCCCTGATTTTTCTGTTTGGGTGTTTTCTTGAGATTTTTGGTTTTTGTTGAGAATTTTTCAAGTGCGATGGATGATTTTCTGAAGTAATAAATGCAAGCATGACACAAAAAGTACAACCATTTTGCCTAATCTAACAAAAAGTGTATGTTTTGCGAGGATGTGTTCAAATCTCCAATGTTTTAACAGGTTTGGATACAAGTAATACATTTCAGAAAGATTCTTTATTCAAGGGTCATAAATAGCATCATAGCCCACTAGTCTCGATACTCCGTCAGCTCAAACAGTCGTGTCACCCCCTAGGGGGCGCCCATTTTTTTGCCTTTTGCCAGAAGTTTACCCAAAGTGAATTGCTTCACAGTTGAGTAGTTATCTTGGGAGATATATGGTGAGTAATCTTGGGGGTGGATTCTTCCCCACCCTTGCACTATGATGTTACAAATGTTTGGTTACTAACTCAGTTCAAAGTTTCTAATTCTATGGTTCGTAATCAGGTTTCCCGTTCGGTCGTTAGTGATAAACTCCCTCAGGAGGCTTCCCAACCTTTAGAACAAAGGCTTTACGTATCTCAAGGATACTGGGGGAAGGCTAATCACTACGCGCAACTGTTGAAAAGGACTTTCGTCACTTTCCACATTTGATTATAGTGGGTTGGAATTCTTGACGTCAAAGCCGTTCCCCACTTAGGTCGTTCCCTTCACACCGGCCATAAACGGCTTTAAGAGTTGATTGCAACTCCTCGGGAAGGCAGGCCTGCTAAAGGATTTATTGCTTGAATGAAATAAAGCTGTAAGAATGGTCTGGATTTTTGATCACCCAGTTAAGGGGAGAGCATATTCCTACCACTTTCAAGACAAAGCAATCAATTTTGTTTTAGTCTTTCAAATCAATGATTTTGCTAAAATGTATGTGGAGATGTTGCTCCACAAAACATGATGTTCATTTTTATCCTGTCAAAGCAATGATTTGCTGATCTATGAAAGGAATTTTGTCAATAAAGCAAAATTTTTGATGTGTTGGTCAACAAAAGAAATCGATTACAAAAGAAAAGCATCCATTCCACCTGCAAGAAATTATCAGAGTCCTGCAAGCAAACCAAAAAAAAAGAAAAATTGTTAGCGAATTTGGGGGACTTCCACAAGTCTAATATTCCAGTTCGGTTACAATAATTTTTTTTTTTTTTCTCTGACTGTGATGCGCTACAGAACAAACTGTATGCGCTACAGTATATGATCTATGCGCTAAAATTTATGCTAAATGCGCTACTCTGTTCTCTGGATGTGCTACTGTGGGTTCTGGAAGCGCTATTCTGTGTTTTTTCGACGCTGCCGGTAATTTCAAATATGATGCGCTAATGTTTGGGTTGCGCGCGCTGTATTATGGGTTATAAGCGCTGAACTGGGGATCGTATGCGCTATTCTGGTTGTTGAATGTGCTGCTCTGTGATTCGTCCATGTCGAGACCTACAGGAAAGTGTTAGAAGGAGTCATGCGCTAATAGAATGTCTTCACGCGCTAATATTCAGACCACACGCGCTAAATAGGGAGTTGGATGCGCTACTCTGTGGATTGGATGCGCTAAATAGTGAACTGAAAGCGCTACTTCAATTTTCTCGCGTGCTTGCAAAAATGATTATTTTCAAAAACCGATTTGTTATTTGGGGTCGGGCCCCATGGTGGGCGCCAGAAATGTATGTGGGAAAAGTGGGCTGATAAAACTCAATATGTGAAAATATCGTTAAATACTAGTCCACACACACACACAGGACTTCTTGATGCAAGCTATGGAGTAACGTAGTGTTACTCAGCTTCCCAAGGAGGGTCCCATGGTTCTCTATCTCACAATGTCCCTCAAACCAAGGTTTTTGCTCTCAGATCACTGAGCAAAATGGTTCAGGGATGGCAAATGTAAGAACGAGGGATGCACTGATAGTTTTTAGGATGAGATGTGTTAAGCTATGTATGATCTTAGAAATGCAATAAACTAAATGATAAGATGACAAGATTAGTATGAATACTATCCTAGCATACTATATTTAGTCTATGATTGAGCTAAAATGATAAAGAAATTATTCTAAACATGCATATTAGTCTAATTCCTGATCTAAAAGAGGCTAAATGATGAGCATATATGAAATGAAAGCTTGAAAGAATTTGAGCATAAGTATGATGCTTCAAATTTGAAAGATGATTGTTAAGAATGGAGGAATGAGAGCTCTATTTATAGCATAAACAGGGCAATGGATGGTCAAGATTGAAATGCTTAATCAAGGGTCAAGTTTGAAAGTTGGGGATCCATGTGCACAATTGGAACCAATGAAATGGTGACAAGTGTCAACATAAGGTTGGGTTGAAAGAAGAGGTTGGAGGCATTAAAGGCTTGAGAAGACCTCATGGTTATCTAAAGGATAAGGGTCAAGTCTAAGTTAGGCTTACCCACTGGATTAAGAGTTAATCCAAGGATAAACCTTTGTGCAAATGATTAAGAGATAATCATGGTCAAAGCATTAATGGCCTGATGAGACCCTTGGGTTGGATAGAGGTTGAGTCAAAACAAATGTTTTAACCATGTGGGAGGGTTTGAATTAACCATTAATGGTTATTGGAGACTTTGGGAATTAAGTGGTTGAAGGTTGGAAGCCTTCAATGGTTTTCAAAGACTTTAAGGGTTTTGGTGGTTGAAGGTTGAAAACCTTTAATGGTTATCAAAGACTTTGAGCCATTTGAGAAGTGACTTACCTTTTCTTAGGGATGTGACAAAGTTTAGAGGAGGGTTAGGTTAATTAGAAGTGATTAGAAGATTCTAGAAGGGATTAGAAAGGGGTTTGAGATTTTGCAAGTGGATGGAGGGATAATAGGATTTAATTGAAATAATTTAATTCATTCAATTTGGTTGTATTTGGAGAAATTAAATAAATTAGATTTATTCAATTTAGGACAACTATTTAATTAAATTTGAATTTAATTAAAAGAGGATAGGGGGATTTAATTGAATAAAATGATTTATTTATTAAATGGTATAGTGAATTTAATTTAAATGAATTGAATAATTTATTTAATTAAATAGAAGAATGTGGATAATTTAATCAAATTGGATTTAATTAAATAGAGAAATGAACATAAAATATTCATTTAGGAATATGGTCATTTTTATACGTCTACAAAGCTCAATGGTGATAATGCACAAGAAGCTCTTTCACTTTCATATCTTCTATCTTCCATCCCCCTTTCTTGATTGACCTCCATCGTGCTTCCTGAGGCCGTGTAGCCTGCTATGACATGACTGAGTATAAAGACACACCAAAAATATTTGCATTTCATGTAGTTGCACCTACATTACCACATATTAGTGTTTCATACATACATATAGATATCACAATTGCATCACATCTTGCACACAACACATGTTAGCACATTTTACATTCTCATCATGTAAATAGTTATTTGCATTATCATATTCATCTGCATTTCATACATTCACATTTGCATCATGCAAAACATATTAAAACCTAAAAGAACAAAAAAAATATTGCATTTCCTCATGTACATATTTGCATCCATATCATAGGCATCACATAGAAACATACATCACATAGGTACACATGCATATAGCTGTCACAAAGATGAATCATCTCATTTATATATCAAAAATCATAAGTGTCATGATACAATGATGTCAAAATACATATGGCTACAAAATCACCTGAAGGTGTCTACATCATCATACAAAAATGGTACACACACTGATACATAGGGAGCCCTCTAAGGATATGATGAACTCCCTCCCTTGGAGCCAGCTGGCCTCAACGGAGTCTGAGCTCTGGAAGGACCCACCTCAGAATCATCTCTCCCGCCCCCCCTATCTGGTGGTGGTGGAGGACCCATGACCCCACCGCTAGATGCCTGTCTCCTGTCTCTCCCTTCAGAGGTTGTCGCTGTCCGTGATGGTCTTTGGAAGCTCCTAGCCCACTGATCTGGTGGCACCGCTCCATGGTATAGGTCTCTCTAGTAGCCTATCTCCTCCCCTGCCCGTAGAACATAAGTGTATCCGACCCCTGTGTCCTATGCTTCCTATCTCCCTACCCTCAATGCTATCTTAGCCTTTGCATAGTGCTGAATAGCCCAATCCCTCTCTCGCTCAGTGTTCCTCAGCTGTCTCCTAAGCCTAGCTGCCTCCCTCTCCAGATCTTGGATCTCATCTTCCTGTCCCTAGCATATCTCCCTCAAGGATAGTAGCTCATCATTCTCCTCTCCACCCTCACCCTATCCCTGTGGCTGCTCCTATCCATGTCCCCATCCCTGTACCTGTCTAAGATCCTATACCTGTCTGGGAACCTATGCTGCTAACACTTGTAACAACAATCCACCTCTATCCCTCACTACATGAGCCTGTCTCTCCTCTCTACCCTCTCTCCTCCGAGCCACTCTCCTCTCTGCCACTACGCCCCGCCTCCGCCATCGGCCTCTATCTCCACCATCCTCACTATCATCTCCATCCCCTCCACAATCTCCCTCTATCGGCTCCCTTGGATTCGTCAGCCATGGAAATAAATGCTCTACCCAATATGCAGTCTACTTTGCATCCATTCCTACATCCTCTACATCTGCCCATATATCCCAAGGCATGGGAACCATCTGTACCATTTGTGTCATAGCCTCATCATAAGAAAGCAATGGCCCGAAATGCACATGATCCCTCACTGTCCGTGCATACATCCCTGAACCCCGTGGCATCCGCTGTATCCTTCCAAACTGCCTACACACCCTATCTATCAACTTCCTCTCAATCACATATGGTGTCCTCCCTATCAGATACCTGCTCCTAAATACATACGACAGCTCCACTGCGTCATCCTCCCACTCCTCATAGTCCCAGTATGACCTCCATACCACACTATCTATCTCGTCAATCACCCGACACTAATACTCTAGTCTCCCAATCTGTGGCCGTGATGTAATCACATCATATAGGTGTACAAAACTATGTCCATGTCCCCTGCCTCTAAAGTGTATCGGCCGTGTAACCGATAGATGCTCATATTCCCATACCTGCAATAATGTCACTCCGCACCCCAATCCTGCTGATCCATGATACACAAACTGATGTAGCTCATAGTACAAGTGTGCCAGCAGACACGAGCCCCATGCAAACCTATTATGCTCTGTCACCAATGTCTCCAAAGTCCTCCCCCATCCCACAACCAACCCTCATGTCGTCCTGTCTGGACAGAGGAACCCACTGATCACTCCTGTCGCTGTCATGGTATCCCAAGCTACATTTCCAACCCTCATCTCCAGTCTTGGATCCTGAAACACTCATCTCAGTGCATCCCTATCTCCCTCTCGATTGTAAGGAACCAACTCCCCATCGATCGGTATCCTCAGTATCTTGTACACATCCTCTAAGGTGACTGCCATCTCACCCGTCGACAAATGAAACATGCATGTCTCTAAGTGCCATTTCTCAGCTAATACAGTCAGCAATCCCATGTTCGCTTGAAACTTAGGCACATACATAATATATCACAATCCCATGGCCTCAACTGCTGCTCTATCATTGAATGTCAGCTCTAGTCGTAAACTCTGAGTCGAAGGGAATCTCTCCCGTGAATCCAGCATAGGTAGGTCCTCCTGCAGTCAAGCAAATCAACTGTGTCAATCCTATTGGCATTCCCCGTTCATCACAAAGTGCTTCTTTTTATCTTAGTGGTACTCCCTGTTCATCACAAAGTGCTGCTTTCTATCCTAGTGGTACTCCCTATTCATCACAAAGTGCTGCTTTCTATCTTAGTAGTATTCCTTGTTCATCATAAAGTGCTACTTTTATCCTATCTTTAGGGAACCTACTTGAGTGTATCCTCTTGAGTAGCTTATCCAATTCACAACATATGTTCCATCACAAAATTGTCAATTTCAACCTAATCCAATTGACAATGTATGTTCTATCACAAAATTGTCAATTTCTATGGTACTCCCTGTTCATCACAAAGTGCCTTGCTCTATCCTATCCTAGGGCCTCTGCTTGAGTGAATCCTCTTGAGTGGTTTCCTGATTGGCAATGTATGCTCTATCATAGAATTGTCAATCCTAGCCCTATCTGCTATCCTAGTCTTCCCTAGAGGACCTGCTTGAGTGTATCCTCTCAACAGCTTATCCAATCGATAATGTATGTTTATCATAGAATTGCCGATTTGTCCTTGAAGACGCAAACGTGCCTCTGCTTTGCACATACACATCTGTCCTGCATAAACGTGCTTGAAATGCACAGACGCACTCGCATTTGACACATACGCTATTACAATTGTAGACGTGCTTGGCACCAATGCAGACACGCCTATCCTACGTAGACGTGCCTATCCTACGCAGACGCGCCTGGCACCAACGCAGATGCACCTTAGCATTTTTACCTTGCTTGACATTTATTTTGCAACCTACCTAACATGCATTTATGACAACAATTAATGCAACAATGTACAAGGAGGTTTTGCGGTACTCACCGGCTCTCCTGCATCTGCTGGCCTCTAAAATCGGCGAATGCGATCGAATCTATGCACCAATGCCATCACTATTGACTGCTCTCTGATCTCTCTGCACTCTGATCTCTTAGGTGTGTGAATGACAATGAGGATGTTTTCCCTCATAGTCTATCTTATAGACTACCCTATCCCTAGTCTCCCGAGTCAATCTTCTTTATCCCATGACTCTGTCACTCTATCCTATCTGGTCAGTCCATTCTATCCTTTCTTTCTTATCTAGAGATTGTCTGTGATCTTTTCAGACATTTTCATCAAATCTCTTGAGGGGGAATATCATTCCCATCTTGGGGCAGCTTTGTATCAGTTCATATTATCTTCTTTGAAACAACGCGATAAGCTGCATTGTCTCAAAGAGGGGCAAAATGTAGACACCTAAAATTGTCCTGTCTAATTAAACAATTTTTTTATTTGTTTAATTATTTAAGCCTAATGCTTCTATTAACTAAACAAATCTTCATTTATTTAATTAATTCATTTATCTTCTTCTAGCCTTATTTCTCATTTAAATAAATACTTTTATTTATTTAAATAATCCTTTTACTAAATTAAATAAATACTCTTATTTATTTAATTATCCCACTTCCTCTATTAATTAAATAAATTTTTATTTATTTAATGAATTCATTAGCCTTTTCTACCCATGACACATTTCATTCATCTCTTAATTCCTACACTACCTACCCTCTCATTATTTTCTTATTTCTTTTACCTACCCTCTAATCCTAGCCGACGATTTTATCTTTTACACCTCTCAATCTTATCCCTCCATTTTTTATAATGTCTTCTATATAAGGATATGCTTCCTTCATTATCAATCCTTCTCAATCATTCTAGCATTTGAACTTTCATATGCAATCAAGCCTACTTGCAGCCACATTTCCGTTCTTTGTTGAGCTATTGTACACACATAAAATCTGAGATAAAATATATCAAGCAAGATCAATGGAGATAGGAAGAATGGAGATCCAAACCCTATTGGACATGTGATGGTATAATATTTGTGATTTCATTTGATTTGCATTGCCTTAGGTAATCTTCATATGTTATGGTGGATCTTTGTTGCTGTTAGGCTAGGGTTTTTGTGGTTGAATCTATTTAGTCTTTCAATATTGTTGTTTCTATTTTCATCATAAACACTAACTATCATTACCAACCTACTGTCAAGAGTAAGAAACACTCATTTACAAGGATCATCATAATAAATGGGAAAGAAAAGATACATAGTTGTCATCAAGAAGGTATGAGTGCCTTAGATGATAGTAACATAAGCATGTACGATAGGCAATGAGCACAATGGTTCATAGTAGCACTCAAAAGATGAAGAACATTATATGTTATTTTCAATATTTCACAAGAAGGTATTCTCATTTGGTGCAGTCACCGGTTAGGAGGGACCTTAAAGAGATCAATCCGGACTGGGCAACAAGAGTAAACACAATGAAAACAAGAGGATATGATGGAGGTAATGTATAATTGAATGAATTAGATCATGAAAACTGATTACAGATAACTGATAACATCCAAATTACAAGATTTGGCTCACTGACCTATTACATACATGTCCAATTACAGAATTGGTCAACTCCAGACCTTTAAGTGCTAATATCTATCCCTATGTTCTATTAGACTTGATTTATAATGCTCAATTATAATAATTTATACAATCCAAGGGGATCCGGTTGGCCAAAAGGGACCAAAAGCCGAAGAACAAGATCAAACGTGTAAAACCAACAAGCTGACCTCCTCCAAAGAGATTCTTCCAAAAAATCCAAAGGGTGAAGTGTGGATCAAAGGGAAGGTCATCCACACTCCAAGGAACATTGGAATCAATGAACTGGGCTCTGCAAGCTACAAAAATGATCTAGTAGACTCACCAATGAAAATAGGTCCAAGTGGTTATGGTGTCAGAAAACTATCTCGAAATCCGGAATTGATAAGTTGTAGGAAAATGGTCCAAATGCTCCACGGTTTAGGAATAAGGAAGATGATCATGTCCTCAAGCAAAATCTAGCTCCACAAGATCTAGTGAGCCAATGAAAGAAAATATAGAAAGAAATGCTGAAACTGCAAAACAAAAAACAAACAAAAAAATAAATATTTTTGGTTGATGCAAGATTGCCAAGAACCGGGGATGCTCTTGCATTAGACATCTGCGGTTGTTGAAAAAGTGAGTCCTTCACTTTGCTAGGGTCAGAGGAAAACCAAGGTGGTCCACCTCTGCCCGAGAAATCCAAGATGAGTCTTCAACTGGTCTATCCTTCCATTTCACAAGATACTCCATGTATTGACTGTTCTGGGTACTACGCCCAATCCTTGTGTCCAAAATGTCTTCAATCTGATCTGGTTCCTTCCAGGGAAACTGTTTCTCTAAGCCTGCAATACTATCTTCACTGATTTATAATTCATGATACTAATGCAGATTTGCAATGTTAAATATAGGTGAATTACTCAAAATATCTGGTAACTCCACTTCATATGCATTTCTGGAACTGAACTTCCTCAAGATCTCACAAGGTCCAAACTTCTTCATCTGCAATTTGTTGTATGTTCCAATTGGAAATCTTTCTTTTCTTAGATATACCATCACTTCATCGCCAACTTAAAATTCCTTATGTCTCTTTTTCTCATCTGCTTTCTACTTATACTTGTTGTTCATATCCTCCAAATGTTGTTTAACCTGAATATGTAAGGCTGCCATGTGTTCTGCAAACTCTTTTACTTCTGCACTCCTCTTATCTTCATTAGTGATATCTCTCAATTCTGATATACCTCTAGGGCGTGCTTCGGGAAAAATCTCAAAAGGTATTCTTCTGGTACTCCTATTTACTGAATTATTGTAGGCAAACTCTGCTTGTGCAAGAATCGAATCCCAACTTCCAGTTTTCTCTGCAACTAAACATCTCAACAAATTTCCCAAGCTCCTGTTTACTACTTCTGTCTATTCATTAGTCTGTGGGTGAAAAGTAGAACTGAATTTTAAATCTGTCTTCATCTTCTTCCGAAGTGTTTTCCAAAAATAACTAGCAAACTTAATGTTTGTTTGAAACCATGATTCTAGGTAATCCATGCAATCTCACTACCTCCTTGAAAAATAAGTCAACTACATGTACTACATCTGATGTATTATTACAAGGTATGAAATGAGTCATCTTTGAGAATCTATCCACCACCACAAATATAGAATCAGTCCCTCTCTGTGTTTTAGGCAATCCAAGTTTAAAATCCATGCTTATATCTTCCCAAGGTCTCTCCAATACTGTCAAAGGTTTATACAATCCCACATTCTGACTGCTACCTTTTGCAACTTGACAAACTCTACAACTCTACACAAATTTACTAACATCCTTATGAATTTGAGGCCAAAACTAATGCTCACTCACCAATGTTATTGTTTTATCAACACCAGAGTGTCTGGCTAATCCTCCAATATGCTTTTACTTTATCAAATTCTCTCTCATAGAACTCTTAGGTATACACAACTAAACTCCTCTGAATAACATCCCATCTTGAATGAAGTAATCCAACCACTTGATTCTTTCTACCATAATCGGTTCTCTACATGCTTTGCAAGGTTTTGCAAAATATGGGTCACCATCATACAAGGTCTTCAATGCTTCAAATCCTAATAGTGTCACTCTCATCTCTGTCAACACGTTCCTCCTTCCACTTAATGCATCAACAAATTTGTTTGACTTCCCACTCCTATGCTTCAACACAAAGGTGTAACTCTGTAAAAATTCTACCCATCTTATGTCTCTGATTCAACTTACTTTGACTGCTCAAATACTGCAAGGTTTGATGAACGGTATACAACACAAATTCCTTAGGCAACATGTAATGTCTCCACTTCTTCAAGGCTTGAACTATGGCATAAAATTCTTGATCATACACTGAATAGCCCCTCCCGTCATAATTCAATTTATCACTGAAATAAGCTACTACTCTCCCTTCTTGACTCAATACTGCTCCAATTGCATTCCCACTTGCATCACAGTCCACTTGAAATACTTTATTAAAATATGGTAAAGCTAACATAGGTTGCTCAATGATCTTCTGCTTCAACAATTCAAAACTTTTATTTCCTCCGGTGGTCCACTTGAATTCTTTCCTATCTTGTCTCATTGTCTCAGTCATAGGACTACAAACTGAATTGAAATTTCTGATAAACTTCCTGTAGAAACTAGCCAATCCATGAAATGATCTCACCTCTCCAATGATTTCTGGTGTAGGCCATTCAACAATTGCTTTCATTTTCTCAGGGTCTATGTTCAATCCATTTGCAAATATCACAAATCCCAAATACACTAACTCTTCCTTCATGAAAGTACACTTCTTAAGGTTTATCAACAACTTGTCTTCTCTCAACCTCTGCAAAACTTGTCTTAAATACAACAAATGCTCCTCTTTTGTCTTATTGAAAATAAAAATGTCATCCAAGTATATAATAACAAACTTACCCAAGAATTTCTTCAATACCTCATTCATCAACTTCATGAAAGTACTTGGTGCATTAGTCAACCCAAAAAACATCACCGACCATTCATACAATACTTTGTTTGTCTTGAATGCTGATTTCCACTCATCTCCTTCTCTAATTCTAATATGATGATATCTACTCTTCAGGTCTATCTTTTTGTAGTATTTGGCTCCACTCAAAGAGTCCATTATGTCATCCATCCTAGGCAAAGGAAATCAGTACTTCACTGTGATCTTGTTTATTGCTCTGGAATCGATACACATCCTCCATTATCCATTCTTCTTAGGTGCTAACACTGCTGGTACCACACAAGGACTCAAACTTTCTCTGATCAAACCTTTCTTCAACAATTCCCACACTTGTCTGTTCAACTCTTCATTCTTTGCCAGTGTCATTTGATGTGCATCTTTGTTAGGAAAACTAGCTCTGAGAATCAGGTCCATGCAGTGACTGATACCTCTCACATGTGGTAATCCATCAGGCACGTTATCTAAAATGATATCTTACTACTCTGTCAACAAATCCTTTATCGCTTTCGGTCATTCTTCTTCATGCTCTCGATTCTTATTTTTCTTAGGAACTAAGGCAAATCACACATTCTCATGTCTCATCCCATCTAGAAATTTCCTTCCATCCACCAAATAGATTCTGGCATTTGTACAAACTTCACTCTTCAAAGGCTCCTCCAAGGGTAACAAGGTCTATTTCATCCCATTCGCTACAATAGTGTATATGTTCTTTCTCCCATCATGTATTGCCTGTCTATCAAAGTGCCAAGGTCTACCCAACAAAAGGTGGCAAATATCCATAGGCATAATATCACACAAAACTTAATCATAATATTTCCTAATTTTCAATTTTACCAAACATTTCTCCCTTACTAACAACTTATGATAATCCCGAATCCATGCTATCTGATAAGGCTTAGGGTGTTTCAATCTTTCCAACTTCAATTTAGTCACCATTTCCTCTAAAACAAGATTATCTGAACTACCACTATCAATAACTATTTTGCAACACTTACCAGATACCTTACATCTGGTCTTGAATAGATTCCTCCTCTGCAAAGGCTCTTCATCTTCTCCGGTATGACATAGGGCTCTTCTCATCATCAACAATTCTCTATCTTCTGGTTTGTTAGATGATCCAGTGGGGCTTTCTTCCACCAAGGTTGTTATCCTAGTGTTCTCTATCTTATTACATTCAAAAGAACGATGTCTTTCTCCTCCACACTTAAATAAGGTATCTCTAAACACTCTCTTATTCTCTCTTCTATCATATTTTCCAAAACCCTCATTCCGGTAACCATCAGGTTCTCTCCTTTGGTAGAAATGTCTGTCATCCTTTTAGTATGAATTACCTTCTTTTCTTACTTCCTTGTCCTTGTTCTGATCTATACAGGTTCCTCTTACTCTAGTATATCCTCTTCCACCTTGAAATCTTCCTCCGGAAAACCTTCCACCTCTACCTCTTTGTCTTTTCTCAAGTCTTTTGTTCAACTTCTCTTCAACTTTTAGAGCATATTGTTAAGTTTCTTCAACACTCTGCAACTTGATCAAACTGAGTTCATCCTGTATAGACATCCACAATCCATTCAAATATCTTGCAACTTGTTCAATTTCATCATCAACATGTTTGGATCTGATATTCAACTTGTAGAATGCTTCGGTATACTCCTTCACACTAGATTCTTTCTGCTTCAAGTTCTGCAACTTCCGGAACATGTTTACTTGATAATCAACTGGCATAAACTTCGATTTCAACTTAGCAACCATTCGCTCCCATGATTTGATCTTCTCTTTGCCTCTTCTCTGTCTATCTACCTGCAAATGTTCCCACCAAAGAGATGCATGAGCTTTCAACAAGGTACATACATATTTTACCTTCCTTTCCTTTGTGGTGCTATCAGAAAAAAAATAAAATTCTCCATCTCCAAGATCCAATCCATTAATTCATCCGAATCCAACTTTCCATCATACTCTGGTGGGGTAAAATGTGGTTTAGTGTTCACCTTACTTAAAACCCTCAGAAACCTCTCTTCATCTGGATCGATCGTCGATGGGTTTGGTACTCGTTCTACTGGTGCTTCTTCTTCATCTTCACTCTCATCTTCAATAGGTTGGCCTCTTCTCTAGGCTGTCTTAATGGCTTCCAACCGGGTTGGAATTCCTCACAACATTTCCATCACAATAGGGTCTGCATTTCCATGCACTCCACCATTCCTATTTCCTCTTCGCACCATCGTCACGCCAGTCCTCTGCAAGAGCAGGTCAGATCCGCAATCCGCCACCCCACAACAACATTCTTAGGACACCGCAACCTTCACAATGAATTCTGGCTCTGATACCATTTGGTGCAGTTACTGGTTAGGATGGACCTCAAAGAGATCAAACTGGACTAGGCAACAAGTAAACACAACGTAAACAAGAGGATATGATGGAGGTAATGCAGAACTGAATGAATTAGATCATGAAAACTGATTACAGATAGCCGGTAACATCTAGATTACAAGATTTGGCTCATTGAGCTATTACATACATGTCCAATTACATAATTGGTCAACTCCGGACCTCTAAGTCTTAAGATCTATCCCTATGTTTTATCGAACTTGATTTCTAATTCTCAATTACAATGATTTATACGATCCAAGGGGATCCGATAAGCCAAAAGGGATTAAATGCCGAAGAACAATACCAAACGTGTAAAACCATCAAGTTGGTCTCTACTCAAGAGATTCCTCCAAAAAATCCAAAGGGTGAAGTGCGGATCAAAGGGAAGGTCGATGACATGTCAAGGAACATCAGAATCAACGAACCGGGCTTCACAAGCTACATAAAGGATCCAAAAGACTCACCAATGCAAATAGGTCCAAGTGGTTCCAGTGCCAGAAAACTGTTTCAAAATCTAGAATTGATAACTTGCCAGAAAATGATCCAAATGCTCCCCAGTTTAGGAATAAGGAAGATGATCATATCCTCAAGCAAAATCTATCTCCACAAGATCTGGTGAGCCAATGCAAGAAAATATAGAAAGAAATGCTGAAACTGCAAAACCAAAAACAAACAGAAAGAAATATTTTTGTTTGATGCAAGATTGCCAAGAACTGGGGATGCTCCTGCATCATCATTCTAAGAGTGACCAGTGACAATAACAAGTGATCATAGCAATGACAACAATAATGATTATTAGTATATTTCATCACATACATTGTCAGTAGTGATAGATCAAAGTGCAGTCATGAAGAGAAAAATACAGTCCTTCATGAGCAAAGATTACAACCAATGTACAATATGAGAATAATGAGTAAGTGAAGAGTCTATAGCATCTCAAGGACAATAAAGATAGTGTCTGATTTTACATAAGAGGTCACAGTCTAATGACAACCGAAAGATATTTTTTGCATTCATATTGAAGAAATAGCAGTAAATAGTGAAAGTTAATGTCAGAAAATCCAATGATCTTACTATTGTTTTGACAGTGAGCATTAAACACCAAATGAAAAGATACAGGTTTGTATGTGATATAAAGTCATATCCTTGCAAAGAGTGCACATACAATTGTAAACAATAATGTTGCAGCATAAGAATAAGTGAGATAATGATAGTCATGAGATCACAAAGAAACATGTGTTAGGGCACACAAAACAACACATAGATTTTCTGGTGCAAGGGCACAAGCCTCAATTTCATAATTTATTTATTGAAAAATTAATTTTTTTGATAGCAAGGTGTTGGGAAGGATCAAATAATCCTTTGTTAATGTTTTGTTTTGTAATAAGGTCCTAATTGTCCATTTTGTAAGGCCTAGTGGCCTACGGTGCATTATAAACCCTCTGGTCAACTATGGTCAAAGGGACTTAGGATGAGTAGATTTAGGGAGCCAAGATTTTTTTGGTCTATTTATATCCATTTCAATGTGTTTAGGTACCTATGTTGATGATAAAATTAGTTTGAATGGCAAAATGCCAAAATTGTCAAAAATTGTCAAAAATTGACAAAGTTGTCAATTTGTAAAGCAACTTTTCAAAAAGTTGTTTAATGTTCATAAAAATATAAAATAAGTTTTAAAATGTTTTTAAAACTATAAAATTCCATAACAAACTCATGTGAGGGTTGTTGTGGTCAAAATTTGTAAAACTTGTTATTTGAAATCAATAAAAAAAACTGTATTTTCCAGAAAATTTGCTGTTCTTTTGATTGGTACAGAATTTCACGACCTCCAAACTGACAAATTATTTCATGGGGAGTTAGAGGGGTGAAATACCTTTCTTTTGAATCTAGACAAAGTTCTGGAGGTGGATTATTGAGGGAGAAAAGTTGTAACAGATCCAAACAGCTCGGAAAAGTGCCCTTTCCTAGGGCTTCAACTTCAATTTCCCATTTCTTCCAAATCCACCATGGAAAAATTCTAAAATTTGGTGAAATGGAGGATTTGGGAGTTAATTTTAATATCCAAAAGGTTTCAGATCAAAAGGATTCATTTTGGGTGATATTTTATTAAATTTGGCCAGGCATCTCTATGTGACTGGTTGTGGAAATTGAATAGAATTCATGAACAGTCCCCATAACTTTAGTTTTAATGCAAACCAGAAGCTATAAATTGGTATTTGGTGATTATTTGGGTACCCCAAGGTTTTCCAATTTCTTCCATTGATAAATTGTAGGTTTTGAGGGTAGTTCCTTTGTTAAGTGCTTAAATTAGCCCTTCTAGCCATAGATGAGGGTTCATTAGTAATGGTACTTGCAAGAGGTTATAGAACTTGTCCTTTGGTAGAAAGTGCTGCCCTAGGTTGGTGTTAAATAAAATCAAACAATATTGGTCTGTCCTTTGGAGTTTTTGGGTGGGAAGCCAAAAAGTGAGTTTTGAAGGCTAATAGGTCTAAGGAGCCAATTTGCACTTTGTGACTTATGGGACTTGAACAACCAAATCAGAGGGTTGTTGGGAATCATTTGAGTTTGTAGGAACCTATTGAACCTGGGTTGAGCCTTGGTAGGCCTATCAAACCATTTGGAGGGGTTGTGAGAAATTTGAGCCATTTTGAGCATTTTTGCCTGTGGGGTTTGAAACCAAATATTGATAACTTTGCACAATGTCCCATTGTGGGGTTATGGGGATGGAAATAGGTGAGATGAGATGTTGAATTTATGCTCTTAAAGGTGTGAGTCTTGGTTGGAGTGAATTCTTAAAAATGAGGGTTTGTTGCTTGGTTGAGCAAGTGAGTAACTTGGAACATTTTCAAGTTGTTTGAACCATACCTCTACATCACCTTCAATACCTCCACATAGAAGTAGCTCAGGCTGTAATGGAATCTAAATCCTTAATGAGTAGACTAATGATAGGCTACAACAAAGAGCAGTGAAAATGTTAAAACATAGAGAACATGATATCAAGGAGGTATGGCATTAGAACAATAAATATAACAAAAAGAATTTGTTATATAATAGTGAGAAAAGACATTGTCAAAGCCTTTCAAAGATACAAAAAAGCTTAGTAATATAAAGGAGAAAAGCATCACAGTCAATAATGCAACCATGATCAGTGATGCTAAACACTATCAAGACACATTCAAGATGTGAATCAGAAAGGCACAATGATCTTAACCTTTGTCTGTAGAGACCTTGCCAAAGCTACAACACACTGTGTAATATGAGAGGAATGCTGATGGACTTGAAAAGCACTGAGAGGGGGGGGGGGTGAATCAGTGACACCAAATAAAACACTACTTCAAACACTAACTGGTAGATGAACTTAACCAGGTATTTAAACAAAATACATGCTATCCAAAATGATATAACAACATCCACAAAAAGTAAAGCATCCACCATAACACAAGTGTTTATACGTGGAAAACCCAAATAGGTAAAAACCACGGTGAGATGGAACTCACAAGTTAACTATTTGCAGCAATAGATAACTGACCGGTTAATTTCTTACAAAGTGCTATGCTAGGAGTGAATCTTGTTAGAGATCCCAAAGCTTGATTAGAAGCTTATACCCAGTTAAGAGTACTACCCTATTAGGAGTAACCTCGATGAAGGATTTGAGAATCCAAACTAATGGATCACTTTGTTAGAGGATTTGTACAATGAAGCTTGCTAGAGCTTACCTGGTTAGGGGATTTGATTCTGTTGTAATGATTAGAAAACAACAACAATGGTTTGATCTGTTCTGATTAGCACAATACTTGCTTGATCAGATCCTTCTAAGTACATTCAACACTGCTCTTCACCTTAACACTTATCACTCTTCAACTCATTCTCTATCACTTACAAATGATTCACTAAGATGTCTTAATATAGACATTCAAATCTTATGTCGGCCTAAGGAAATCAAAACACAATTTCCTAGGTGCAGTGTATCTAGACAAGTGATCAAAAATCATCACAAAAATAACCGCCAAGAACTCGGTACTGGTAACTCATCACAAAAGTGACTACCAAGAAGTCGGTGCTGGTAACGCATCACAAAATCAGATACCAGTTAGAACAGTCAATACCGGTTGGAACAAAACATGTAAACCGTTGTCCCAAAATCTTCCACTTGATCTCCATCTTCATCTCCATCTTCATTTTGATGTCGACTTAGTGTAGCCACAAGTTGTCTCTTATGCACATACCGGTTGACACAAAGTACCGGTTAAAGATAAACCTTAAACATACCGGTTAACAGTGTAAACCAATTGAAGTTACACCAGTAGTCAATGTAATCATATGTGTGTATGAGAGTGTTTCATCAATGACAACAAGTGATGAATACATTACAATCATCATCAAGCCAACAATCTCCTCCTTTGACATTGATGACAACACTTAGAATTTTTTTAGAGTAATACAATACCGCTAAGTGTGCATACACAACAAATTTACACATATACTCATACTCCCCCTTAATGCAATACTCCCCCTTAATACATGCATAAATACAAAATTTTTAAAAACACACATACATATTTCTACTCCCCCTTTGACAACAATGCCAAAATGAAAAAGTAAAATATATACATATATATAAAAAATCTATATCAAAGTGTTCAGCATATATTAACAACTTAAAAAAGGTTCATGCATTGGCTAATCACATAAAAAAATCATTGAAGTTTTGCTTCATCTGTGATAAAGCATTTCCCCATGATTCCAATATGTTAGCAGTGTACCCAAATGTAGACATCAGCTAGGAATGAAATTCTTCCATTGAGTCTAGCATGCAGGTTTCAGAAGTAGCAAGAATAGCTTCTGCATTGGAGTAGGCTCTTTGAAGAATGTCAACCTGTGATGTGAGCTAACTCTTGAGCTCTTTTAGAGATCATAATCT
Source organism: Cryptomeria japonica (assembly GCF_030272615.1). Classification (NCBI taxonomy): domain Eukaryota; kingdom Viridiplantae; phylum Streptophyta; class Pinopsida; order Cupressales; family Cupressaceae; genus Cryptomeria; species Cryptomeria japonica. Next base: position 29,779,178 of record NC_081414.1, read on the forward strand.
CTTAGCTTTATCATTATCATTCCTGATCAATCTATCATGCAAATCATCTATAGACCGGTTAAAGGCATGAATGGAGTCCTAGAGTGGGACATATGCCTTGCAAATCCTTTCCATTTCTTGCTCGGTTTCAACTTGATTCTTAGAAATGTCAGAATAAAAGAAAGAAATATTGGAGGTAAAGGCAAGATACTTTCCTCCAGATTCAATAGCTTTTCTCAATAGACTTTCATTATGAGATAAAGCCATTTTTCCACTTTCAATGTCCTTTGCCAGTTTATCTCCATATTTCTTCTCGTGGCTCTTCTCAGTAGACACTTGAGCATCATCTTAAAGTGACTTGATTTGATTAGGTGCATCTACAACTAACTGACCAAGTTTGCTCATGGGTATAGAAAGATGTGCAACAACTAATTCCGATAGTAAACTAGACAAAATTTCTACTGCATTTTGGATTGTCTCTGCTTCAGTCCTTTTCTCTTTCAGTCTCTTCTTATGCGCTCTAGATTGCATAACATTAGCAATCTTTATCATTTGAGACACACTGAAAGTGTTTATATCAATGGGTCCTGAAATACTTAAAGAATCATCATCATCTTCAAGTAGTTTCTACTTCGCTGGTTCAAGAGGTACACTCTTAATGATAGCTCTCTCTATGTTTTGCTCTGTTGTCTCTTTAGGTAACTGAGTGACAACTTTCTCAGTAGACTCCTTTTGTGTATTTTCAATGATTGGTGGAGATTGGGGTTTCTCCAGTCATTCTATTGCTTGTTCATTTTCCACTTTCAGTTGAATAGCCGGTTGATCAAATAATGTAACCTGTACTTCAATAATTGTAGGAGGCTCTATATCTGGTGCAGAGTTGTCTCCAGATAGGTCCACTATGTTCTAAACATCTTCATCAACAAGAATAATGGAATCATCCTTCTTCTTGATTGGATAGACTATTCCAGGTTGAACAATCTCCTCTTCGTCCATTTCCGGTAAAGGAACATCATCTGTAGTATCATCCTTATTTCTAGAGTGGGCAAATTCTTCCCTCTTTTTGATTACATAGGCCAGCTAATGTGTCTCAGACTTAATACCCACCCTTTTTGCATTAAGAAGCTTCAATATTCTCATTTTAAAATCAAAATATACTTTGTATTGCTCAACTAAAGCACTAATTCCATCCGAGGATAAATTGGGAAAATATTGTACAAATATTTCATCAATAATTTTCTTTTCCAATTGAATAGCTTCCTCCCGTTTATCTAAAAGAGTATTATACAAAGAGATTGAAATATCCTTTTCCAAGTCATGTGGAAATCTATTGTAATGACCCAAATAAGTTAGGACTTGTTGAATGACTTGCTTCTGCTCATCTTTAGTGAAAGAACCAAAATATTCTTTGACATTGTCAAACCTATTTCTTCCTAGTGTCTTCATTATTCTCTCAAAAATTGTCTCAGGTTTGTAGGTAGATATATCAATAGGTGTAGTTTCCTTTGGCACTACCTTTACCTTCTTGGGTATTCTGCCAATAGCGTTTTCCTTCTTTGGTTCTTCTTCAGAATCCATTCTCTCAGACTCTAGTTGCAAAATCAATTTTTGATTTCTCTTCTTTGGTGCACTCTCCTTCTTTACATATACTTTAGGTGCCGGTTCCTTTTTGGTTAGGACACTCTGAGTCACCCTTGTGGTCTTTTTCATAGGAGACATTTCATTAGACTTCTTTTTCTTTCCTTTCACATTAGCTACAGGTACAATACCGGTTTCTGTTGGTGCAACTTGGGCTACCACAATGTCCTATTTTGCCTGTTGTTTATCTTTAGGAGATGCTAACAGGGTATTAGCATAGCCAACTAGTAAATCATGATTAACCTCATAGCTTATATCTTCCATCTCTTCCTCTCTAGGCTCAATTGCTTGCATCAAGCAAAAATCAGTGGTAACAGTGAAGACTGTCTTTTGCAAAGTGTTTTACCACATCTTTAGATAATCTCATTCTCATGCTCATCTTTTTCTGAAATTCATTAGAACTTATTCAAGGCATTTGAAAAAGTATTCTTCATAGCCTTAATGCTGTTCTTGATCTGTGCATTGACAGGTAGGTCTTTTGACCATTCAATATCTCCAATTCCCAGTAGGAAGTTCTGAAAATAGAAAAAATAACCCAGCTAATCGATGACCATATTTGAACTTTTGAGTGTTGTCCTTCTTAATGGATTGCAAATTTTGAAATAATTGCACTCTGATGGCTTCACAGAGATCATAATCTCCATTATCAACAATAATTTTATGTGCTGTATGAATTGCTGCAGATGGAACACTATTAAGTCTACTGAAGTAAAATACCTGATAGCCTATCACCATTGTTGCTAGTTTCATTGTAGGGTCTCTAATATTGTTGATAGAAAAACCACCCTTATCAGATGTAGAACCGGTTAATTTGAAGACAGTATCCTTTAAAAATCATCTTAGCATAGGAATTTCACCGGTTGAGAAATAACCAGTTACAACCTGAATAGCTTCCTTGGTTATTGTGTGAGTCCTCTCTAAATACATGTTCTCTCTGTAAACTCGACTAAACATGATTCTGATGTGTTCTTCCTCAAAATCTTCAAGAAAGTAGGCGGCATTATGAAAATCTTTTTCAAAAACCCTAGCATATTTAGTTTGAATCTTTCCGTTCTTATCACAGAGTGATTTCAACTGTGTATAAATGTGTAGAGTTCCTAAATCTTCTATCTTGCAATCTATATAATTGGACAAGTCACCTTTGACCACAACACCGCTTGGGACTTGCAACAATGCATTATAAGACATAATTTGGTATGCCTTTAGAGCTTCCTTAGGCTTAACAGTGATCATCAAACTCTCTATAGACTTAGAAGTAGATGCCATTCTAGTTAAGCAAGTTTCGAAGTGGTATACTCAAATAAATACCTTGTTTCTTGCATGTTGCTCCGTTTCCCGGTTGAAATGCCCAAATGCACACCAATTCGCCTCTTTGCAACTTTCGATTCAACTTAGTTTCTCTAATCATGAAACAATTCACCAATTGACAACAAGACAATCTTAATCGGCTCTGCAATCGCTTCAAATTTCTTTCTCGAAAGAGTTAGGGTAAAAAAGACAAAGTAAAATTTGCTTTTATCCTTTTTACCAACTGCAATAAATGGTCACACTTTAGGGTTACAAACGCTAATTTCACTGCTCAAGTGAAATACTGGTTGCTAACACTTCAACAAAAAGTCACCAAAATTCATGATTCAAAAATTCTTTCCTGCTCATTTTACAAGGGGTCCGGAGATGTTTTACCGTTAAGCTCCCCTTAGCCAAGTTAAACAGGCTTAAGTCACTAGTGTTGGGTTCTCTTCACTAGGTGAAGGAACAGTTTCTTCTCCAGGCGAGTCATCACTTTTCTTCTTCCAAATCTGATTCATATCCTCTCTGGTTTCCTCAACATCAACTTTCTGCTTTCCTTTCTGATCTTTGAAAGAGTTGACCAGTTTGCTATTTCTTGATCTACAAAATTTTGCTAAGTGCCCCGGTTTGTTGCAGTGGTAACAGACCATACTAGATGATCTCCAAGGTCCTACATTTCCTCTTCCTGTTCTTCTTTTGTAGTTCATAGCCACATGACTAAAGTTATTACAGAAGGTGCAAATAACATTTGTTACCTTTTCCATTTCGAATGGACTAAACCGGTTGCCGTAGGATTTTTGCCATTTCAGGTTTACTCGGTTATCAAAGTTCCTTATCCGGTTACCATTTGGTCTTGGATGCATGTGTGGTACATGATTGTTTGCTCCATATCTACACTCAACATGTCTATACCCATACATTCCACATGTGAAGCAATGACCTTCAAATTTTCTAGACACATACCTAGCATTAGTATTGTAATTTGCATTTCTTTTAGGTTTGTCTCTACAAACATTTGCAGTATGACCAGGCTTATGGAAAACAAAGCAAATAGGTTTAAAAACCTTCTTACCGGTAGTCTTATTGACTTTAGGAGCATTTTTGTTCTTTGGATAGTTGCTCTTTGTACCGGAGGTTTCACCTTTTTCAGTTGTATGAAAACCAAGTCCAAAGATATAACCCTTCATTCTCTGTGATTGAATTTGTTCTTCTAGCATAGTAGAACTTTTGACTAACTTCTCCAATTTCTCATTGGCTTCAGTAAGCTTTTTGATGAGATCTTCATTATGCTTAGACAGGTTCTCTTTCAGAGGTGATGCCAGCTCAAGATCTACCTTTATATTCTCCTTTTCTTCTGTTTCAGAAATCAAGTTCTCATGCATAGTGTCTTTTTCCTATTTGATCTTTATAATCTCTTGATCTCTTTCCTTGATAAGGTCTTCAACAACTCTTCTAGCTTCTAGTTCTTGACTCATGCAGATAGTGAGACCTTCTAGCTCTCTCCTTAGATTCAGTTTCTCACCATGAAACTTTTCAACTTCTTCTGCTAAAGCTTCAATATTGGCTTCATCTGAAGAACTATTATTAGATATTTCTAATAGTTTTTTAGATAGCTCTCTCCTTTTGACTTGAGAAGCTTTGAGTTTTCCCCTAAGGGATTCAACTTCATTTTTGCTAGCTTCTAGCTCTCTAGCCATCTTGAAGTAGCTCTTGTCCCCCATGGTAGTTTCAAGAATCCCTTCTATGTGGTTAGGCTTCTAAGAAGTTAGGTTCTGATACCAATTGATGGACTTGAAAAGCCCTGAGAGGGGAGGGGGGGTTGAATCAGTGACACCAAATAAAACACTACTTCAAACACTAACCGATAGATGAACTTAACCAGGTATTTAAACAAAATACATGCTATCCAAAATGATATAACAACATCCACAAAAAGTAAAGCATCCACCATAACACAAGTGTTTATATGTGGAAAACCCAAATAGGTAAAAAACACGGTGAGATGGAACTCACAAGTTAACTATCTACAATAATAGATAACTGGTCGGTTAAGGTCTTACAAAGTGCTTTGCTAGGAGCGAATCTTGTTAGAGATCCCAAAGCTTGATTAGAAGCTTATACCTTGTTAAGAGTACTACCCTGTTAGGAGTAACCTCGATGGAGGATTTGAGAATCCAAACTAATGGATCATCTTGTCAGAGGATTTGTACAACAAAGCTTGCTAGAGCTTACTCGGTTAGGGGATTTGATTATGTTGTAATGATTAGAAAACAACAAGAATGGTTTGATCTATTCTGAGTAGCACAATACTTGCTTGATCAGATCCTTCTAAGTACATTCAACACTGTCTTCACCTTAACACTTATCACTCTTCAACTCATTCTCTATCACTTACAAATGATTCACTAAGATGTCTTAATATAGACATTCAAATCTTATGTCGGCCTAAGGAAATCAAAACACAATTTCCTAGGTGCAGTGTATCTAGACAAGTGATCAAAACTCATCACAAAAATGACTGCCAAGTGTTGGTGTAAATAATTATTCATCTTGGATATTATTACACTTTACTTAAGTTTACTTAGGAAATGCATTTCATAATAGTTTGGGTATGAGACACTTGGGTGTTTGTGCCACATTGGGATAGTGTGTGTAGGAGAATTTCCACCTTTTATGGTGTTGATCTTGTTGTTACACTCCACATTCAGTGGGTGATCCACCTCATGTGGACTATTATATTGTTTCTCCTACCTACCCACACCTATTTCCTACCTACCCTTGTTTCTTATTGAGCCACATGTCATGTTTGCATGCTCACATATCCCTAGCCTTGCCTATACAAGCAGGCTCATCTACATTGTATGTAATTGATTTTATTGATCATTTTCTATTGATGAGAATACAGTTTATTCTTGTCCTATATTTTGTCTCTATTGTACTTTTCATTGAGCTCTTGATCTTGGCAAAATCTCACATGGTATCAGAGCCATTGGGGCTTCATTGATTCGTCTTGAAGAGGCATTATTGCGACATCAAGAGGCAGATCTGAGGAGCAACATCTTTTGGAGGCGTCCTAGACCAGATTCGACCCCGCCATTGTGTCCAGAAGGTCGTTTCCATGAATTTTGGTTATAAAGTCGACCTATTTTGGTGAAATTTTTTTTTTCACCAATTTTGCTATTATTGTATGAATTTCGAATTTTTTTTTATATTTTCCGAAAAATAAAAATAAAAAAAAATTCAGAAAGTTTTTGGGGGGTCTACAGACCCCCCCCCCCATGACCTTTGTACTCCACAGGTCTCCTTTCACTGGCGTCCGTGCAGTCCCCTGCGACCCCGACTTTTGACCCGGCCCCGTGGTTTCTTCCGGCAGTGCAGCCGCACAGTCCTCTGCCTTCGGCTGCCTCCTCGGCACAACCGCCGCCCGCACAGGCCACCTACCCCGCCACTGCCCGCACAGGCCACCTGCCCTGCCACCGCCCATGCAAGCTGCGCCGCCTAGTGGCCTCCCGCCGTGCTATCCCTGTCCGCCGCCCCCGACAGCCCCGCCACTTCCGGCACCGCCGCCGATGAAAACTGCCGCCGGTACGTCTCACCGGCCCTCCGATGGCCCTACACCTTCTTCCATGTGGTCTCTGAGACCTGCCACATCAGCGCCACATGGAGCACACGCAGACCCTGCCACGTCATTTGTTTGGCCCAGTCAGCAGCCCAGTTGGTTGCATGATCACACTGCCACATCAATTTTTTTTGACCAATCAGATTGCGCCACGCCATCGCCCAGTCAGCTGTGAAGTTTTGGTGATGGTCATATGGCCATCAAATTTAACCCCACAATTTTCTGACATCATCATTTAAAATTTTTTTTCCAGGCCCCTCACATTGAGCTTTTTGATTTTGCAGTTCAACTTCAAATGGCCATAACTTGCTCATTTTTGCTCCTTTTTGGGTGCAATTTTTTTTTAAATGGGATAGAATTTCATGTAATTTCACATGGTGGAATTATTTTCTGATTTTGATGGACAAATTTTTCAGAATTCTCATTTTTTGGTGACTTTACCTGTCCAATCCCCATTTCTGCAACTTCTAGGTCTCCGTTCGGGCTCATACGAACTCCTTTTCAGGTGCCATTTTTTTTGAAAGTGAGTTATTTTTTGTCTACTCTCAAAATATTCTATCAGTTTGTAGAAATTATAGCTAGAAATTGTACTTTTATCATATGGTCTTATTTGGCCGATTTGGCATTTGTATTGCATAGATCTATCTTTCCGATCTTTTGCTTTGTAGTTCTCAGCCTATTGGGGTAGTTGTAAAACAAAATTTGAAGTCCACCTTGCCTTTTTTTGCAAGTGGCCTATTGTACATGCACTACATATAAAGTGCCAAAATCATCATTTTTGGGGGGTACTTTGATTGAGTGAATTTGGGGGGGTGTATCTTGTGCTTTTGTGCTCTTGTGTTCCTTCCTTTTGGCTGCTATGAGTTCTTCTAAGTTTCCTCTATTAACTCCTCATAATTATGCTACTTGGAAAATTGATGCATGGAGTAAACTTATGGAAAAAGGACTCACTCATTACATTGATGGAACTATTGTTGCTCCCGCTGATCCTAAGGTTGATCCAGTTGGTCACTTGGATTGGCTTACTAAAAATATCATGGCAATTGGTACCTTAAGAAAGTATGTATCAAAGGATCTCATTTTTCATATTGAGAAGTGTACTCTAATCAAGGATGCTTGGAAAAAGTTTCAAGACTTATATGGTCAAGTTGATGAGATTTGGGGATATCAAATTGATAGTGATCTCACCATGTTAGATCCCAAGAACTTTGATACTATACAAGATTATGTCACTAAGGCAAATGAGTTGAGGGCACAACTCAAAGATTGTGGCATTGATAAGAAGGATACTCAATTGATATTCAACTTGATAGGCAAGCTTCCACAAGAATATGCAATATTTGTTTCTAGTTTCCAAACCCATAGGATGACAATGGGTTCAAGCTACACAATGCCTACATTTGATGCTTTCAATGAAATGTTGATGATGGAACAAACTAAGTTGATAAGCATGGGCATTCTTAAGGCTTCTAAGTCTCAAACATTAGTGGCAAATCAAGGGAACAAAGGAAGCCAAGGAAAGTACAACTCAAACAAGAAGAAATGGCAATCAAAGCCTAAGGACAAAGCATCATCTTCTCCACAAAAAGGAGATTCATCCTCTTCCAAGAGAGATAATTCACCAAAGAGGGAGAGACCTAGTTGTGCCTATTGTAAAAAGGTTGGTCATGAGGAGCATCATTGCCATTCTAAGAAGATTGATGAGCTCACACATATCCTCAAAAAGAATAACATTGATTTGCCTAAAGTCTACAAGAAGGATGATTCATCAACTTCCACTTCCTCACATTCAAAAGGAAAAGGGCCAGCATTCATGGTTTCTACAAGTGGGAAGACTCACTCTTTTGGAACAAGAAAAGGAAAAGCTCTATGTGCTACTATTAGTCATGATTCAGAGAGATGACTTCTAGATTCAGGGGCTTCTCATCATATGGCATCTTCGCAGTCTATGTTCTCTACATTTGAGCCTTGCACCATGTCACATATTTTGATGGGCAATCATACATACATGGATGTGATTGGGAAAGGATCTATTGAAATTGGGGAAAACTCCTTCAATGATGTGCTGTGTGTACCCCACTTGACAAACAATCTCCTTTCTATCTATCAAATCACACATGGCACAACTAAGAGAATTGTGGAGTTTACACCTGAGTCAGTTTTCATTCGAGACTTGGAGACTAGAGCTATCATTGCGACTAGGGTGGTTGATCATGCATCTCGGTTATACTTCTTTTTAGATTTTGTTGATGATGATGATTTCACATTTGATGATTCTACACATGATGATCACACTTCTTGTGATGGTTCATATTTTGAGGAAAACTTTGGACACTTGAACATGGGGATTCTCACATGTGACCCCATTCTTGAGCCTTGTATTTCATCTCCTCATATTGCTATCACATCACCTATTGCACCTGATGATGTAGATAGTGTGACAGTTTTGCCTTCATGTGATTTAGTGCAGCAAGATATTCATTGTCTTCCAACTTCAGATTCATGGGATGATTACTTGACAGACATTGTAGGTTTGTTTGTGGAATCCTACATTGCAGATTTGGGAGACATCATTGATGACATTCATCTTCTCTTTGATGAAGATGATCCTTCTTCGATTGTTGCGAGGGAACACTCTGACCCTCTTGTTCATTCTCTACATGATCATTCTTTCGAGGTTGACATGATTGTGGATACTTATGTACAACAGTTGGAGGAGGTCTCTTTATGTTTAGAGGAGACATGTGAGTCTTTGGGACATGTTCTACATCCATCTCCACTAGATCTTGGAGTGCCTTTTTCAATAGTGTGACACAGTTTACCACCTTTGGAGGGGGTATCTTTCAACATCGACATGGGGACACTTGAGTAGTTTTCAGAGATTCCATTCATCATGAGTTTTCTTCATACATCTTCCCTTCATGATTGGGGAGACTTCATGGATACACCTTTGGTTTTGTTTCTTCCTAAGGGGAGGAATGTTGTTTGATGTTCATGGAGCAGTTTCTTCATACATCGAGCTTCTATCATTGGTGCAGATTCCACATTGAGGGGGGGCTTCAAAGCTTCTCTTCTTCTCTCATATGGGGGGGACTTTTTCCTCACATGGAGTTTTGTCCTTCACATTGTTCTATGAGAGTTCTCTTGTATGTTTTTCATCTCTCTTTTGGGGGAGGGTTTTTTCCCATTGGGTTTTTCTCTCTTTCCCCACTTTGTGAGAGATTTCATTGCATTGGTTTGCATGCATTTGCATCTGTACATGGGTACCTAACATGGCCTAGTAGCTGGGACCCATCTTGCATTGCTTAGTTGCATTGTAGACTTAGTGCATTCCCCTAAGTTGCACTTAAGGGGGGGTGTTGGTGTAAATAATTATTCATCTTGGATATTATTACACTTTACTTAAGTTTACTTAGGAAATGCATTTCATAATAGTTTGGGTATGAGACACTTGGGTGTTTGTGCCACATTGGGATAGTGTGTGTAGGAGAATTTCCACCTTTTATGGTGTTGATCTTGTTGTTACACTCCACAATCAGTGGGTGATCCACCTCATGTGGACTATTATATTGTTTCTCCTACCTACCCTTGTTTCTTATTGAGCCACATGTCATGTTTGCATGCTCACATATCCCTAGCCTTGCCTATATAAGCAGGCTCATCTACATTGTATGTAATTGATTTTATTGATCATTTTCTATTGATGAGAATACAGTTTATTCTTGTCCTGTATTTTGTCTCTATTTTACTTTTCATTGAGCTCTTGATCTTGGCAAAATCTCGCACCAAGAAGTCGGTGCTGGTAACTCATCACAAAATTGACTGCTAAGAAGTCAGTGTTGGTAACTCATCACAAAATCAGATACCGGTTAGAACAATCAATACCGGTTGGAACAAAACATGTGAACCATTGTCCTAGAATCTTCCGCTTGATCTCCATCTTCATCTTCATCTTCATTTTGATGTGGACTTAGTGTAGCCACAGGTTGTCTCTTATGCACATACCAGCTGACACAAAGTACCGATTAAATATTAACCCTAAACATACTGGTTAACAGTGTAAACCAATTGAAGTTACATCGATAGTCAATGCAATCATATCTGTGTATGAGAGTGTTTCATCAATGACAACAAGTGATGAATACATTACAATCATCATCAAGACAACATAAAGAAGGAAAGCATCACAGTCAATAATGCAACCATGATCAGTGATGTCAAACACTGTCAAGACACATTCAAGATGTAAATTAGAAAGGCACAATGATCTTATCCTTTGTCCGTAGAGACCCTGCCAAAGCTACAACACACTATGTAAGATGGGAAGAATGCATGGCACATAAGAATTATAGTCAAGCCACCGCCAATAAAGAAAGTATAAAGTCATAATTTGCAGTCAAATGGAGGGGATAGAATACATGAAGAAAGGGGAACACAGTCATATGACTAGAGAACAATGAGAAAATAATAAGGAGTAGTCACAGTCAATCAAGTCAGTCATTATAATTTTCTTGTAATGAAAACACTTACATATAAACATACAAAGAGAAGACCATTCATTTTTGATAACAATCAAATGGATTAGTCCAAACTCATAAGATAGCAGTGACCTCTAATAGCAAAAGAAAGGTTTTCCAATTACTCTTAGAGCAACCCTTGATACTATGAATCTCATGAGAGTAAGAAGATTTGTGAAGGGTTCATTGTGGCTGCGAAGGAAGAGTCTCCCATCATAACAAACTTAAAATATATCATAGTGTTTAGAGGGCATAACGGTATGCAATCATGAGAGGTTTCATATAAATAACAGTGACATAGATGCAACATAGGCTATGGTTTTCAAAAGCCAATATGATTTTGTTTTATTTAGGCCTGTAAAGTGGATAGACAATGGTGACACTGATAGAGGCAGAGATGTATATCTTTCATGTTTGAAAGTTTTGCAGTAAACTAGGATTTCTTTCATTATTGGAAAAATCAACTAGAGTACAACACAAAGATACAAAATGAAGCCTTGACATGTGAATTCTATCTTTTCTATTGTGAAAGAGTTTAAGAAAGAAGCATGGTATTGTAAGGAGGACGTAACCTACAAGCTTCTTTTTTGAAAATACGAACAATGCAGATACAGTGAACAAAAACATCGTTTGTGAAAAGAATAATACAAGCAACAAAAATGCTCATGGCGGCTTGCAATGTTCTGACATTTTTGCATACAAAGAGACCACAATTTTCATGATACAAGAAAAAAACACACAAAAATAGTTTTCATGATACGATAGTAGCTTGTGAGTTTCTCTTCAGAGAAAGCTAATTGCCGAGATACAGATCCAAAAAATGAAATTATGGTATTCAAAATATCAATAAATTACCATGTTCTAGCTTCGAAGAACATTGTCAACCTGCGAGAAAGCTCCAGAAAGCATCCTTCAAACCCTATGGTGCTGCAGAGAAGATGAGAGAAAAATATCAAATGCCAAAAGAATACATGACTAGGGTTTCATATTACCCAAATATGCCGATAGGCGTTTTGGTATTTTATTTCTTTTGTTTTTTTGAAATATCTACTTCTCAAATACCCCATGGGTATTGGTTTTGCCTTGTATCAATGTTGTTAATATAAAATAGTGTTATCAAGTGATTTATATTGAATCACTTAATACACATTGTTAATCTAATGAATGTTATTAAGTGGTAAAATATAAACCACTTAATAAAGATTTCTTATGGATTAATTAAGGATAAGTGTTGTTAAAAGACAAAGTCACGGTGATGTGGCTGGAATGGAATTAATGAAAAAGGCCAAGTGTATAGAAAGTGTCAAAGTGTGTGCCAAGGCTATAGGGAGGTTGGAGAGGTGGCGGGACACGTGGAGGAGATATAGGAGTTGGTTTTGTGTTTTTAAAAGCATTGTAGAGCATCTTGGAGGTTGTTTTTGTAAGTCATCATGTTTGAAAAAGTCAAATTTGAGTTTTTCACCCATTTGGAGCTCTTTTGAAAGAAATCTAGTGGCTAGATTTTAGGGTTTTTGGTTGAATTTGACCATGGAGGTTTGGACTCCTATTTTAATGTAACTGCTTGTGAGAAGCATAAGTATAATTCTAACTTCTTTTGTGAAGTTAGTTCTTGTCTTTCACTAGCATTATTGTAACTCATTTTTGTGAGTTTTTTGTTGCAGAAAGAGAGATTCGTAACTCATTTTCTAGATTTGTGTATAAAACTACCTTTTGAGATAAATGGATAAGTGTTGGTGGTTCAAAATTTCTATTTGTGAAATGTTTATCTTCCTTGTAGTCCTATGCAATCATTAAGTATCTTTTGCAGAGAGTATTGTAGTGTCATAAATTGTACACCCTAGCTAGGGTGGTACAATTTCACACTTAGGTTAGCACCCGCCTTAGTGTGTCTTGCATCTTGCATTTCTAATTTCGCTTTAAGAATTTAATTAATTAATTAAATTAAATTGAAGGTCATATTTCATCACTCCTCACATCATAAAATTGGGCCCTTTACCCTAAGTGTGCCCCTTTTTATTCCTCCAATAAATCATTTAACCATAAACCCTAATTATGTCCTATTCCAACCTTTAAGGCCCGATTTCGCATATCAAAACATCTCAAAATCAGATGTAACTTTGGCATTCATTCTAATATCATCATATCTACCAACCCTGAAAAATTTGGTCAAAAGTTGGTCAAACTGTGGCAGGAATGCACATGGTCCTCAGACTTTTTCCCAAAATTTTGGGAGCACAATTCTATGATATTATAATGCTTAACCGCAAAATATTGGTGGGAAATTCAATTCCTAGGTCGGCCTAAAGGTGAAATTAAGTCAAAATTAAGATCTAGGGTTTCATACATAAGAGCTCTCTTTCTTCATTTGAAGGGGACAAAGATCTATCTAATCTAAGGGAGTTTTCAGCAAAGCAAGCATAAAGAGCCTTCTATGTAGTGAAAAAGATGCCTATGTGGAGTATTCAACAACATTCAACAAAATTCAACAACATTCCATCAAGCATTCATCATCAATTAGGAGCCTTGAAGACATTGAAGAGTAATAGGAGATCTAGTGGCAATATCTCTCCCTTGGGGATTGGTATGATTTCATGTTATTTTCATGTCTTTGTATGAGCTTCTTTACATCAATTTGAATATTTACATTCATTCTTTATATCATTTAGCATATTTGGTTTGAATTATTTTCATTTACATTGACATTTACATTTAGGGTTTACTCTCATGCGTAGGGTAGCTCTAGTTTCTTTCATTTTAGGATCTTGCATACACACAAGGTTCTAGCACACACATTTTCAATATATTATTGGCTATTTGTGGAGGTGGAAATCACCAACATAGGGGTTTGACTAAGGAAAAACCCTATATAGCCACCCAAACCTTCCCTTTTTAGTTGCAGGTACAGAAACAAGCATTCAAAGTTAGTTTCAGATCTAGAAAAGGCATCAGAACCACTCAGAAGTGAAGAAATCTGTCAAGGATGGGGTGTGCACCCTGGTCCCTCCATTTTGCAATCAAATTTGATAGGTTGCAGACTTAGGACCTCTAGTTTACAGTGTCTTAGTTGTAGCCTCCTGTCTACAGAAACAAGGCAATGGCATGGTACCCTGGTCCAGGTCAATTTTGTTCAATTTGTAGCATCAGGTACACATCCAAAATCCTCCCCCTTTCATGCTTTCAGTGTCTCAATTTTAGATCTACAAGTTTGTGCAATTTAGAGTTCATTTATGCTTCATTCTTTATCTCCTAATCTAGTTGATCATTCAAACCCTAGTTTTTCTCATCATTTGCAACAAGAGGAATAGAAATCCTAAGAGGTAATCCTTGGCTCTCTCTTTCTAACAAGAAGTAGCCAAAATGAGCTATCTCCCTAGGCTCTTTCGTATTCCCAATGTGTTGGCAAAAGTGGGATTAGGTCCTAGTCACCTGATCTCGCTTTTCCCGCCCCCACATTTTGGTGAACCCGACGTGAATCCAACCTTCTTTAATTATGATTTATGTTCTTAGTTATGAGTGTTTTTTCTATTTAAAATTAAAATTTACATTTACAAGTTTCAATTCCTTGCAAATTTCAAAATTTAGAGGTTAATTTTGCTAAAACCCTAATTTTTCAATTCAAAATTGAACTTGTGGATAGCTTAATTTGGATCATTAATTTCAGATCTGATTTAGGAACACATTCCACTCATAAATTTTATTTTATAAATCAACATTTAGAGTGCTTGCACTGGTTATAATTGAACATTTCCTTCTATTTTGCATATGTTATCATTTGAAAGTGGAAATTTTTTGTCATGATGCATTCATTTCATAAATGTGATAGTGGGTTAGCTTCCCTTGTTTCAATTTTTCCTTCTCCTAAAGAACCTCTTACCATCTATGACAACATTTTATTGCCTAAAAGAGTTGTTACCAATCCCTTCAAAACTCTCCCATTCTCTAAGGATGAAGATTTGAAGAGTGATCTTGACGATTCTCCTAAAAAGTGCCCTTCCCGTCTAGCTATCCTAGAGGAAGAGGATGATTTCATAAACACCTTTCTTAATTTTAATTTAACTTCCTTACATGATTCCTCTCTAAGTGAAAAGGAATTGATGAACATTGACTTATCTTCTCCTAAATTTGGTTTTACCAGTGGGGGCATGTTAGTACAACAAGAGGTTATGAGCACTTCTTCCAAAGATATCCTTCCTAAGCATGAATATTTGGAGAAAGATTTTCATCTCTCTCCTAAAGAATACTCCCCTCATGAGGTTGATTTTGTGCAAGAAGATGGTATTGTCCCTACTTTACCAAGTGAGGGCATTTCCTCTTTTGATTCCAACAAAATTCCCGCTAGAGATAATGAATTAATGAGAAATGCTTTCCCTTCTCCTAAAGTTTTCCTTACCCCTAAATATGCCTTAGAGAAAGAAGATAAAATCATAATAAATTTACTTAATGCTCTCTCCCCTAAAGATCCTATTGAAGACATTTTGAGGAAATAGGATGATTTAAATACATGTAGTGATTCTCTCCTTCCTAAGGATGAAGAATTAATGAACAATATTATCCCTTCTCCCAATTTGGAGATATCAATAATGACATCTTTGTGCAAGATAATTCTAATACTTTTCCTAATGAGCTCACTATTTGGGATGAACCATTAGAAGAAGGTGTTGATTATTCTCTCCCCCATGAGAGAACCCTAGCCAAAGGGGATAAAATCATGATTGATAACTCTCTTGATAGCATCTCACCTTCCATGAATCTCAATTATTATTTCTCTAAAGGTAAAGAATATCCCTCTCCTCAACTTGCTTCTACTCATAAGGATACCCTAGTTCAAGATAAGATGGTTAGCATCTTTTTCAAATATCTCCCTCTCAAAGGTGAGACTTTAAAGAGTAATGTTGATCCTTCTCCTAGAGAGTTTATTCCCCATGTAGATCCTTTGGTGATAGAGGATGATATGACCTTTCCTAAAATGTCAATGCCTACTTCTAGTCTCCCTCCTAAAATTGGTCTTATCCATGATAATATTTTAGTGCAAGGGGAGACTATCAACAATTATTCCAACAATCTTGTTCATTCTTCTTCTAAGGACACCTTTGATATTCCTAAACCATCCTCAATCAATTTGATACATGTGAATGAAACACCTAAAAAAACCCTCTTCACAGTTCAAGGTGCTTGTCCTTCTCAAAATTCCCCACGTAAGCCTATCTTAGTGGTTCAAGATGGTTATGATAATGATTCTTTTTTCACTCCTAAGAAACCTATTATTACTATGCAAGGAGGTTATCCTACTAAAAGCCCTTATGATTATACTAAGAAAATTATTGGAGATAGTTATAATATAGTTGTTCATACCTACAACACAAGAATAGGTAACCTAACCCTCCTCCAGTTATCCCAACTTCTCTTCTTGATCCTCAACCTTTTCTTCCTCAAGCACCTCGTATATCACAGACTCTTAGTAAGGAGTATGATCTCATTGCACAACTTAAAGCTACTCCTACCAAGATTTCTATTTGGGATTTGGTTCAAACTTCACCTGCTTATCATGGGATGTTACAAGATGCTTTGAAAAACTTAGATGTACCAATTGCATTGACACCTAATAACATGTCCGCTTTGATTGATCCTATAAACAAATCCAAAGCTCAAATTGTATTCACACAAGATGAGTTACCTTCTCCTGATATCCAAAATCAATATGATCCTCTTATGATTGTGGTTATTATCCATGGTAGTTCTATAAGACGAACCCTTGTGGACAATGGATCTGGCCTTAATGTTTGTGGTGTGGACTTATTAGATAATAAAATGGATCGTTCTCTCATCGAACCTTCTTCTCTTACTATTCAAGGCTTTGATAATGTTGCTAAACAATGTCTAGGCATCATAACCTTGCTTGTTAGGGTAGAACTATTGTGTTACCTACACCTATTCATGTTATGCCTGGTAATTTGACATATAACCTTCTATTAGGGAGACCATGGATTCATAGCATGCGAGTTGTCCCCTCAACTTTGCATAGGTAAGTCAAGTTCATTTATAACAATACGAAATACACCTTATTAGATGATACCAAACCTCAAGAACCATTAAAACATGGCTTTTCTTGTTCAACTACTTCCCATACTTCTTCCAAACCTTCTAATTCTTCAAATACATCTACTTCCTTTAATGATCGTGTTCCTTCTAGTACTCCTTATTCTTCTACTCAATCAAAATCTCCTCCCAAGGATATCTTTTCTCCTGAAGGAGTGCTCTCAGATGATGATTGGGGATCTCTAGACTTTACCCTTACTTTTATAGGAGAGTATATAGTATCTTGGAAAGGATCTAAGACTGAGAAGGAGAAATCTAAAGAAGAGTCTAAAGAGCAACCCACCTTGTCCAAGAAACTAAGTAACCACTTTTTGGCTGCTTCTAATTCAAATAATTTTTCAAATCCTTCCTCAAATTCATATAGCACTGAGACCTATGGGGTATCACCATCTCTTTCTGATTTGGCATCCCTTTATGGTCATGGTTTTCACATTTTAGCTAAAAGTGGCTATGATGGCAATGGTTGTGGCACAAATGAACACATAATTAAAGTTCCTTTAGAACATAACACACATGAAGCTTCATTTGGACTTGGATATAATCCTTCTAAGCCCACTAAAGAATCTAAAAGACCATCTCTCAATGTGAATTCTATATTTAGTAGTGATGATGACCTCATCTTAATTCAATCATCTTTTACTTCTTTCAAGACTCATCCCCCTCATAAGGAACTCTTGGTGATGAACAAATCTCTTTATGAATATCCTCAAGAGATTTTTAATCCCACTTGTGAGGCTTTATTTTCTACTCATTCTAAAATCCCTTCTTCTAGGAATAAGGCTCTGATGAATTATACTTATCCCTCTCCTAAGATTTCTTGTGTGCAAGAGAAGTATGACTTAGTGGCCTATTCTTCTCCTATAAAATTTTCTCTTTCTAAATACTTTTTAACATTCATCATTTTATACATGTTTTTAATCTCACTTATAGTAGAGCATTTAACATTTCTTATTCAAATACCTCATTCAATCTATCATGTCTTTAAATAACATTAATGGCTATTATGTTGCTCATCAGTATGTGACATTGGTAGCTCACTTACTGGGGGCTCATTGTCATTCATGATGGTACAAATTCATGTGCAATCATACTTTTGGAAGAGACATAATAGCCTATTTCTATCCCATCTCTTCTCCCTATATATATAGGGGGCAATAGTGATTTCAAACATCTCTCCTTCTTAAGATTAAAATTATCCCTTTGTGAAGTAGTGTCTTCTATAAGGATTTCTTATTGATGGTAGAGGTGTATTCATATTTGAATTCCTTCTCTCATATTGGAACAAGCATCCCTAATGGGGATATTAAGTACATATCCTTAATTGGGATCTCCTCCTTGGTGTTGGAAGTCTTTTATCATTCATCAATTTCTTTTCTTCATTGAGTAGTATCTTTTATAGTAAAACCTTCTATTTTGTGCACATTCATATCCCTGATGAGGATCTCTTGCCTTCTTTTAGAAGAATGTTGTTATAAATAATCTCTCTTTGACGTCATCTCAATCCTTTTCTCTTTTCAAAAATCTTGCATTCATTCATTCTAGAAGATGTTATATTTGTCTAAGACATCTCCTCTTGAAGGTATATGTCTTTTGAACAAAGATCTCTTCTTCTCCAAGGATCTCCTTTACACTTATATAGCAAGATATCTCTTTTCAACTATCTTATCTGTGCTTGAAGAGTATTCCCTCTCTTGCTTGGATTTATGGCATTGTTGCATGATGGATATCTTCTTGGTGTCGAAGGTAGGTATCCTTGTTCTACTTGCACACACATGCGCAAGGTTGAGTGGAACTAACAGTGTTTTCACTCTCCTCCTTTACATGGATCACCCAGACAAACTCTGGGGGCTAGTTATCCATGTCCTTCTCTCCATGGATCACCTAGTTTTAGGGGCGATATGTCCATGGTGCATTTTATCTTCTCATGGATCACCAAAGTGTGTATTCATGCTTTCTATCTCTTCTTCCTTCTCTTTTCATTTGTTCCCATTTAATTCTTTCATCTTGTGTTAGAGAGCTCTCAAATCCTCACACTCTTTGTTGTGTTGGAATTGAGGTTTAGTTATCTTTCTTACCAAATGATTCTCCATTAGTTTTTGATCTTGTATCAAATCTTCTTGTGAGATTTTTTCATCAATCTTCTTTCATAATTCAATGTGGTAAAAACGGTACCCTGTTTCAACTCACTAAAGTTAGCAAGCCGAAACAAGGGGGGGGGGGCATATAGCTACCCTCGAATATTCATCACCTTCCTTAGTAAGCATTTAGGTGATTTTGTGATTTTATCTAACATGTGTTTTTGTAGGGTGCGGATCCTAACTGTGTACTACAGATACTGCTGGGGGCTTCATCCGACAACTTGTGGATATATCCAATTTTATGAATTTTTACTTTTCTTTACTTTAGCTTGCATATGCATATAGTGTCATATGACTGCTAAAGTGGGAGCTAAATATAGTGTCATAAATTGTACACCCTTGCTAGGGTGGTATAATTTCACACTTAGGTTAGCACCTGCCTTAGTGTGTCTTGCATCTTGCATTTCTAATTTCCCTTTAAGTATTTAATTAATTAATTAAATTAAATCTAAAGTCATATTTCATCACTCCTCACGTCATAAAATTGGGCCCTTTACCTTAAGTGTGGCCCTTTTTATTCCTCCAATAAATCATTTAATCATAAACCCTAATTATGTCATATTTCAACCTTTAAGGCCCGATTACGCATATCAAAACATCTCAAAATCAGCTATAACTTTGGGTTTTTCTCTAATATCATCATATCTAATGGCCTTGAAAATTTGGTGAAAAGTTCGTCGGACCATGGTGGGAATGCACATGGTCCTCAATTTTTTCCCCGAAATTTTGGGAGCACAATTCTATGATATTATAATTCTTAACCGCAAAATATTGGCAGGAAATTCAATTCCTAGGTTGGCCTGAAAGTGGAATTAAGTCAAAATTAAGATCTAGGGTTTCATACATAAGAGATCTCTTTATTCATTTGAAGAGGATGAAGATCTATCTAATCTAAGGGAGTTTTCAGCAAACCAAGCATAAAGAGCCTTCTATGTAGTGAAAGAGAAGCCTATGTGGAGTCTTCAACAACATTCAACAACATTCAACAACATTCCATCAGGCATTCATCATCAATTAGGAGCCTTGAAGATATTGAAGAGTAATAGGAGATCTAGTGGCAATATCTCTCCCTTGGGGATTGGTATGATTTCATGTTATTTTCATGTCTTTGTATGAGCTTTTTTACATCAATTTGCATATTTACATTCATTCTTTAGATCATTTAACATATTTGGTTTGAAGTATTTTCATTTACATTCACATTTACATTTAGGGTTTACTCTCATGCGTAGGGTAACTCTAGTTTCTTTCATTTCAGTATCTTGCATACACACAAGGTTCTAGCACACACATTTTTAGTACATTATCGACTATTTGTGGAGGTGGAAATCACCAAAATAGGGGTTTGACTAAGGAAAAACCCTATATAGCCACCAAACGTTCCCTTTTCAGTTGCAGGTGTAGATACAAGCATCCAGAGGCAGTTTCAGATCTGGAAAAGGCACCAGAATCACTCAGAAGTGCAGAAATATGTCAAGGACAAGGGTGTGGCACCTTGGTCCTATGCAAGACAGGGGTGTGGTGCCTCAATCCCTCCATTTCATAGTCAAATTTGACAGGTTGTAGACTCAGGACCTCTAGTTTGCAATGTCTTAGTTGCAGCCTCTTGTTTGCAGAAACAAGATAGTGGCATGGCACCTTGGTCCAAGTCAGTTTTGTTCAATTTGCAACATCAGGTACACATCCAGAATCCTCCCCCTTTCATTCTTTTAGTGTCTTAGTTTCAGATCTGCAAGTTTGTGCAATTCCAAGTTCATTCATGCTTCATTCTTTATCTCCTAATCTAGTTGATCATTCAAACCCTAGTTTTTCTCATCATTTGCGACAAGAGAAATATAAAGCCTTAGAGGTAATCCTTGGCTCTCTCTTTCTGACAAGAAGTAGCCAAATTGAGCTATCTCCCTAGGCTCTTTAGTATTCCCAATGTGCTGGCAAAAGTGGGATTAGGTCCTAGTCACCCGATCTCGCTTTTCCCACCCCCACAAATATATTGTTGTTATATATTTTTATAAGTTGTGTTATGTTTCGGTTGTCCAAGCTGTGAAATTATTTCTTTCTCTTTGATTAATTACAATAAAGGCCTTCTTGTAGAGTGTCTATGCAGGGGTATACAAAGTGAAGTTGTATAAATTAGTCATCTCTTAGTTGAAGTTGTGTCATTATTAGTTCTGATTTTGTAGATTTGGATAATATAATTTGGTGCATCACCTGTTAGTTTGTAGGTTTGATTAATGTAATTATTCTTCCTCTTTTCTTAGTAAGATCATTAGAGTAGTTATTTTTATGTGAAACCCACAAGAACCAGCTTTCTCTGGAGGCTCACTCCAAGTTTAGGCAACCCACAAGCCTAGGAGTGTTCCCATGTGTCACAAACCTGCTGAGTTAATAGCTTAGCATAGGGTGCGGGTTTTAGTGATAACACTTATAACATTAGAAGAAATAAACAAAATGTTGATCAACCTACTTCTTTACCACCCTCTCAACTCAATCTCCCTTAAGCACCTAAACCTGAAGCCAAATAACAAAGTGAGTATGATCTTATCAAGTAACTTTATGTTTCTCTTGCTAAGATATCACTTTGGGATTTACTTCAAACTTCTACAATTTACCACGGTATGCTTCAAGAAACTTTTCAAAAGATTCTTTTGCCTTCTTCTTCTAGGCCAATAGATGTAAATATGTTGATAGATCATATTTGTGTGGATTCTCTGAATATTATATTCTATCCAGATGAACTCCCACCTATAGAAGTCCAAAATCAGGTAGATCGTTTAATGATAAATGTTTACATGAATTATTTTGGTATTAGACATACTTCCATTGACATAAATTCAAGACTCAATGTTTGTTATCTCGATCTATTGCCCAAAATTAAAGTTCATCCGATCTATCTTGCAACTTGATTGTTCATTTGTGGGTTTGATAATGTTGGTCAACAAGCCTTAGACACTATAATTTTTCCTATAAGTTTGGGACTCGTTATTGTGCCCACCCTAGTGTATTTTATTTGAAGGCCTATACCATACAAACTTCACTTGGGAAGACCTTGGATGAATGCTTTAGGAGTGGTTACTTCTACTCTCCATCACTCTATAAATTTTGTTGCTAGTAATGAGGTAGTTACAATCAAGGTTGACCTTGATGCTATACACCTATGACAAATGGCAATAGTTGGTCAGACTTCACCCACACCTACCCTTCAAAATTTTATTGTCATCATCTTCTAATGAGAAGATGTCTACTCTAGTTGTATCTACTCAAAAGGATTGTATAGAAATATTTTTCTAAAAAGCAAGACCCTACTAAATTTAGAATCCTAAGTCTCCTATTTCATCTTCTTCTCAACAAAATACATGTCTAGGTGATGATTGGGGCTCTTTGGATTTCATTGAATCTTTTATTGGAGAATACAAAAGTTAACCAAATCCATATAAAAATTCCAAAAAATTTATTCTCATCTGTTGTAAAAGATGATTATGGTTTTTTGAAATAGGATGATACATACAATATCCATTAAGCCCTTTGTGAGAATCCTCCTAAGGAGTTGCAATTATATTATTATTTGGGATTCGATATATTTTGTAAATAAAGATACAAAGGTAAATATTGTGGGAATGATGAGAAAATTCTCAAAGTTCCATTAGAACTTGATTAACATGGTTCTTCAATAGGACTTGGATATTGCCCCACAAATTCTAAAGCAAAATCACTGTTGAATATGATGAGCACACAAATTATATAGAGAGGGAGAGGGTGAACTAGTATAACAATAATATTTTACTTTTGAAACTTATTTAATCACTTTAAAACTTAATCTATATTAGCACATATGCAAGATCTAATAATAGGAAACACAATGAGATGAAAATTTACATGGAAACCCTTGTGGGAGAAAACCATGAAAAAGATATTGCTTTATATAAACTTCTCTCTGCAACTTTGTATGCACTAACCTACGAGAGACTTCAATATCCATTACCTGAGCACCAAATCAATAAGACACACACAAATGACTTTCAATATGAGGCACCAACCTCAATATAAATTTATCCTCAAAATTCTACTATAATTTTGGTAAATTTTAATATTTCCTTTTAGTTTTGTTCTTGTCTAGTTATTTATGCAAATTTTTGTGTTCTTACCAGTTGGCATCGATAGTTGCTTGCTTTTAATGGCAGATCTTATTTTCAGTGTCCAGGCTGGTTCATGTGCTTATTTACATATTTCCAGTTCATCTGGGTTCTTTTCCGGTTAGTTATCGCTTCCAGTTGACTGTTTCTAGGTTCTGGGACAATTCTTGTGATTACCAATTAGTTTTCCTTCATTATCGATGTGATTCTTGGCGTGTGGATCTATCTTGGGTCTTGTTTGATGTTCTTTGGTGTGTGGCTGACCTTCCTACTAAACCACACTTCGTGGTTGTTATATTCTAGAAAGATTTCTTTAATTCTTAGAGTCGACCTATTTACACATTTAATTTTCCTGCATTGGTAAATGTAATCTTATAAGGCCAACTCAGATATGTTTCGATGGGTATAAATATGTTATTATGTAATCATTTGTAGGGGCAGAGGAAGTAGAATCAAGAATAAGGATTGAGATTCTCATATTGTGAACCGGTTGATTCTTAAAGTCCCAGTTGGATTGTATCTGGCTGATAGCCTCCATGTAATTGGTTAATTTCTGGATGTCCTATGATGGTTATATGTGATGGTATGATGAAATAATAAGTATCCGGTAGATTACTGAGAGGGGGGGGGGGGTGAATCAGTAACTAGAAAAACTAATACAAACTTCCCAAACTCAAACTCAAACATACAAAGTAGACTTATCAATGAAATACCACTATCAAGATCAATACTCATAAGAATACCGGTTGACTATTATAGAAACTTAACAACAAACAACATTTAACTTGTAAACATCCAAATTCTTTATCATATGCCAATGATTCACTTCTCAATGCTTTAGGTTATCATGCCTTATAAAAAATAATTAAGTAGTTAATCAAATCAACCATAAGATCATAACCACAAAAACATTCACCACATGACACAAGTATTTATACGTGGAAAACCCAAATAGGTAAAAACCATGGTGATATGGTACTCACAAGATAATATCTGAACTTTTCTCAAGTTCGCCCTATTAGGAGCCAAGCCTGTTAAAGCTTTTAAAAAAGTCTTGTTAAGAACTGATCCTATTAGAAATCACCCGGTTAAGGGATTGACTACAAATGCCTTGTTAGAAGCAAATACCCTATAAGGAGTAACCTCAGTAGAGGATTTGAAAATCCAAACTAATGGACCACCTTGTCAGAGGATTTAATAAGTAACCAAGCTTGTTAGAGCTTACCCGGTTAGGGGATTTCAATTCTGTTGTAATTGTTAGAAAACAACATGAGTTTCTTGATCTATCTGAATAGCACTACATTTGCTTGATCAGATCCATTTAAGCTTCTATCTGCCTTTACTCAAACTACAGACTCATTCTCCGGTTTGGCAACCACACACTCAACTGATTTCTGTCAACTCTTGCCAACACTAAACAAAAAAACTTCATCAACCTTAAATACAAATCAATTAGGTCGATAACATAACAAAAATCTAATCCTCTCATTGAGATTACAAACAAGTCAGTACAAGCATGATTGTTGGATTTCATAGCAATCTCTACACATCAATCAAGAAAACATCAAACACTCCTTGATTACCGCTTCATCGAGCTCAGTAACTCATTACGCGCTTTGCATTAGATGCAATACACTTTTCTCATTCCCTAGACAAACAATCAAATGCGCCAAAACCATTTTGAACTTGTCTTCATACAATGACCTTTCGTGTCAACATCATTACCTCTCAACATCAGATCATAAACCAACATAACCAATTCAACAACCTTAATTGGTTAGAGTTTAACAAAAGCAACAGGTAGGGTTTACTGGTTACATAACATAGAAAGAGTTTAACCTTTTACTCTGATTACCGGTTCAACTCATATACTTACATACCGGTTTACAATAACCTTCACAAAGCTCTTCCTACTGGTTACAAGACAATATCAATAATAACAACAATATCATTACCGGTTCAAT
Source organism: Cryptomeria japonica (assembly GCF_030272615.1). Lineage (NCBI taxonomy): Eukaryota > Viridiplantae > Streptophyta > Pinopsida > Cupressales > Cupressaceae > Cryptomeria > Cryptomeria japonica. The sequence continues at coordinate 29,804,549 of NC_081414.1, forward strand.
TGAGATCAATGACAACATAGCATATCATTAATGCGATCTTCATGCAAATGCCAACAATATGATGGCAACTGGATGATTGCTGTAAGATCTAAAGCAATACTATGATCTATTGATGTGATCTTGTTATGTTTTCTTGTTGCTTTTGTTGTGTTACTCTTTCTGCATAAGCCGATTGATTCTCTTTCAAGGTTTTACCGGTTATGGCTGCATCAATTGGTATTAGAGCTAGTTATGGACTAGCTGGTGGAAGAGTTGTCTGTGAACATTGAGGCATTCCTTTGGGTGGACAGATCACCGATTGGAGGTAGGATGCGCATGTGTTCAATAGATCACTGAGGGGAGGCAATTAAAACCGATAGTCAGATCACCGAGTTTAGGTAGTTCATCAGAGTGGAAGAGGAGATTCTACCTAGAAGGACAAACCCCTAGAGGGTAGAGAAGATGGTGGAAGAATTCAAGAATGAATTGATGAACGAAATCCGAAATGCTTTGGCTGGTTTGTGGAGAAACCCTGATTCTGAGGATGAATATGAAGAAGCTGGTGAAGAGCTTGAGGAAGCTGAAGGACCAGAAGATGAAAGAGAGGAAATATTTCTGAGAGCAATGGTGTAAGCGAGTAAAGTTCATAAAGTTGAAGTTTCTAACTATTTCGGAACACTAAACCTGAAGGATCTGATCAATTGGATCTGAGAGTTGGAGGATTACTTCGAGTTTGAGGATATCAAGGACCTGCATAGAGTTCAATTGGCATAGACTAAGTTGAAAGGGCATGCTGCCTTATGGTGGAAAGAATTATAGAAAGACATAGTGGAGAATGGTGAATTGAAGATCACCCGGTGGGGACAGATGGTTGCAAGATTGAAGGCCAAGTTCATACTGAGACTATGAATTGGAGTTGTTCAAGAAGTTGCAGAACCTAAAATAGAGAAACATGACTATGAAGGAATATACTGAGGAATTATACAAGGTGGTGATTAGATCTGGACATAGAGATATGAACAAAGAAAACATGGCAAGGTATATCAATGGGCTTCAATTTAACATTCAAGATGAGATGAGTATGTTGAGGGTTTCCATAGTTGAGGAAGCTTACTAGTATGCTTTGAACGCTGAGGAGAAGATGAGAAGAAGATAACTGAATAGAGGGGAGGAGAAATTAAAAGGACAGATAAGTAACAGTATGAAGAAACTGGTTGAGGAAGATGAATCAAAACCTAGGTGGAGTAAAGAATCAGAGTAGAAGATACAGAGGAAAGGCACAAGCAGTATCGATAGAGAATTTCCTATCAAATATTACAAGTGTGAAGAAACTGGATATATATTCTATGAATGTAAGTAGGGAATGGAAAGAAGTTGTGTAGCAAATGAGGAACTAGAAGGTGAAGGTACCAGATCTGCCTGTGCACCAGAGTAGGGAGAATCCCTTATGTTCAGAAGAAAGGATACTAGATCTACTAAGGGGGAGAGTCTTTTTTGGATGGTGTGTAAATCAGGCGGTAAGTGTTGCAAGGTTATTGTAGATAGTGGAAGTACTAAGAATTTGGTATCTGAGGAGATGCTTGTGAGGCTTGGATTGAAGAGGCTTGAGCATCCTTGTCCTTATGAGGTGAGTTGGTTACAAGATGATCAAAAGATAGAGAAAAAAAGAGTAGTGTTTGGTGAATTTTAATATTGGGCCTTTCAGGGATGAGCTTTTGTGTGATGTTGTATCTATGAGTGCTTATCATGTCTTGTTGGGAAAACCTTGGCAGTTTGATAGAGGAGCTATTTATGATTGTAGAAGAAACCTAGTCACTATTGAGAAGGATGGGTAGAAGTTCACATTGATTTCTTTGAAGGAGAAAGAGAAGGAGGTGAAAAATCCGAGTCCTGAGAAATGTTGCAGTAGTGAGAAACCAGTGGTAGATGTTATACCAGAAGGTTTGAAGAAAGATCTGATAGAACCGGTTGCAGAGGTTATACTAGAGGCTGACATGAGTTTGCAGAAGGATCTGACAGATGAGCCTGATGGATAGATGGAATCAGATGGCAAAGAGCTTATGGTGATAAATCAGACGAATTCTTGTGGCAGAAAAAAATTAGGGTTGTAGAAGAAAGAGAGCAATAAATAGAGACAATGTGTAGATCTGAAGCAAATGAAGAGAAACAGAGAAAGTTAGAGGTTAGAGAAGCCGGTTGAGGCATTGGAGGAGCTGAAGAAGAGGTTGGCATATAAGGAAGATGTTTGGATCATAAATGAGCATGGGGTCTTTATTCCAAATCATTTTAGATGTTCATGAGTTGCCTCTCATGGAACATATTTTTCTACCTGGGCTGTCTAATGTAGGAGCATTCTCGGTTGATGAGTAATCTTGCATCAACCAAAAATATTTCCTTTCAGTTTTGTTCTTATCTAGTTCTTTATGTAGTTTTTTGTGTTCTTATCGGTTGGCATCAATAGTTGCTTTCTTTTCATGGGAGATCTTATTTTTGGTTTCTAGGTTGGTTCATGTGCTTAATTCTAGATTTCTAGTTCATTGAGGTTTTTTTTCGGTCAGTTATCACTTTTGGTTGACTATTTCTAGGTTTCGGGACAATTATTGTGCTTACTGATTGGTTTTCTTTCATTATCGATGTGATTCTTGGCATGTGGATCTATTTTGGGTCTTGTCCGATGTTCTTTGGCGTGTGACCGACCTTACTGCTAAACTGCACTTTGTGGTTGTTATTTTCCGAAAAGATTTCTTTAATTCTTAGGGCCAACCTATTTACATGTTTCATTTTCCTACATCGGTAAATGTAATCTTATGAGGCTGACTCAGATATGTTTCGGTGGGTATAAATATGTTATTATGTAATCATTTGTAGGGGCAGAGGAAGTAGAATCAAGAATAAGGATTGAGATTCACATATTGTGATCCTGTTGATTCTTAGAGTCCTGGTTGGATTGTATCTAGTTGATAGCCTACATGTAATCGATTAATTGCCAGATGTCCTTTGATGGTTATATGTTGGTAACTGGATGATTGTCGGAAGATATAAAGAAATAATATGATCTTTTTATGTGATCTTGTTATGTTTTCTTGCTTCTTTCATTGTGTTACTCTTGCTGCATAAGCCAGTTGATTCTCTTTGAGGGTTTTACCAGTTATGGCTACATCAACTATCCATAGATCTGTTGTTATAGTCGAGAGAAATTATCTCATACAAGGAATGATTTCTCATTGTTTTCTTACTTGTGTTCCTAAAATAATCCTTCATTCCACCACAAAAAATATCTAGTCTAAATTTGTTGCTATAGCTAATATATATTTATTTATCTTGTACCGTCACACTTTGCCACATTTCACAATCAACTTTGATATCTACATATCCTTAAATGTCTTCATTATGAGTGACATATCTTTGAGTAGAGATGACCTTTTGCAGATATATCTCCTTTTGTTAACCATTATTTGGTACTTTTATTTATCTTATAACTCAAGCATTGCCTTCTTTCATCTTAATCATTGCTTTATATCAGTTTTGAATCATTTCCCTCTTTGTTTAGGTAATCACTACTTTTAGTTTATGTTGGCATTTGGCATAACTGGTGCAGATGAGGTGATGCAGCTAAAGACTAATGACTACCCCGATAAAGGATAGGAGTCTATTTGTGATGAAGAGATTGAGATTCTATGATTTTTATGACATGATTAGTTATTTGTGTTGTCATTGATGGAAACTGATGTCAAATGATGTTCCTCATGTTTTATTTTGTCATCGAAGTGATTTGGTTTACCGGGAGACAAGGTTTATCGATAGAGAACTAAAGTATGTGAAATAGGACTTTAACTGGTAAAGTATAATTGTTTTGATGGAATTAGACGATCGACAATGTTTGGTGATTTGTGGTTTGGATGGTGAAATTGTATCATGGAAAGGTGTATCTGACCGAAACCAAAACTTGTGAAGATTACCGGAAGGCGTGTTTCAAATTTTTGATGAAGTTTTGCTAAGGTTTTAGTAGGGTTTAAGACCGGTGAAGAAATCATCAAACCGGTAATGATTTTTGTTATGACGGTGATTGACGACAAGTATACATGAAGGTGGTAACATGACACAACCCGTGTGAATGATTTAATTACTATTTTGGCATGATTCAAGGAAGAATTTCTTGGGAATCAGTGAAACGCTTAATAGAGTATTTTAAGGTTTTGACTTTTGTACAGATCAAATTTTCGTGATGGATTATGATCAACCAATGGTTGATATTGCATTGTAATTTTTTGTAATGATCTATATATCGATCTGTGATGATCTCTTATGATTTGTATTGGAAATTCATGATGTAATTAGGGTTTAGTGGCTGACCTAGTTGAGATGGCTATTTAGGAAGACACAGTTGATATTTATGATGTCAGTGGTCTTAGAGAATGTGTTGAGCCATCCAACTGAAGTGTGAGATTTGCCTGAGAGTTGCAGAGCGTTGTGCATAACTAGATCTGATCAAGCAAGTAGAGAAGTGCAAGAAACATATGGTTATTTCATTGTTGTTCCCTAACAATTGCAGCAGGTTAAATTCCTTAACTGGGTAGGTCCTAACATGCCTTAAAAATTTAAGTCCCCTAATAGGGAATCTCTCAAAAGAGTTTTAAATCCTCTCACAAGGTTTATCCTAACTGATTATCAAGCTCCTAACCGGCCTGCTAGGCAAATCCCTTAACCGAGTGACTCCTAATAGGGTCTGCTCCTAACAGGGTGTATTGTAAGCTCCTAACAGGGCGTACTTAAAAATAGTACAAATATTTGTGGGTGCCAACTCCCATCATGGTTTTTCCCTATTTGGGTTTCAACGTCAAAAAATGTATGGTGTTCATGTGTGGAATATTTTTCATGTGATGTTCTTGTTTATGTTTCATTTCATGTATTATTTCTAAGACACCGGTTATGATGTTTTATCAAAAGTTTATCAGAGGTTACCGATACTGATAATAATTGGTAGAGAAAGTATTTGATCTGATTGATGAGGTTAATGATCAAGTTTATATGACTGCTTAAGTGGTGAAAGTATTGATTGATGTGGTAAATGATTTGATTAATGTGTTAAGCAAATTTGATAAAGAGGTTGTTAGATTTGATTAAAGAGGTTGAGATATTTGTTAAATGGTTTCAAATATGAGATAAGTTTGTTTTTGAGTTTAAAGTTTCAGTTAGTCTTAATACTAATTCACCCCCCTCTCTCACTATTAACCCGATCCACATAGGATTAACATTTTCTTGCCTCTTTGGTCTTATTAATGACTCCTTATATTATCACTACCTTTGAATATCGATTATACCTCTTTATGATGTGTAAATAAGACAAATTTGCATATAAGACATTTTTATTTGTCTTCTAGTGAAACAATTTTGTCCTAATACGAGGAGCGCTGTCTTAGCCGCTAATAATCATTTCCTATCAATTAAATTCCTTCTCTTTAACAAACTTTGTAGTCACTATTCTTTGTAATTGATAGTCTATGTCTTTATCATTTAACATATAATCATTAGTCAAAGTGTTGTCTTTTTGTCTTATAATCATATCACTATCTTTGAATGTATATTAATGACATTAATGACAATCTATCAACAATCTCCCCATTTTGCATCGATGACAACTTCTTAAGGAAATGATCTTGATTATACAATTCTCCCCTTGCTTCAAAGTCCCCCTTGACTTAATTTATCCCCATTTGACATCAATGAAAGATGCATCCATAGAGCTAGAAGATAGTGCAATGAAGAGCCCCCCTAAGAAATGGATCTCCTTAATTAATGAAAGGAGAGGATATCATCCCTAAATTTTTACTAAGAAACTCAAAAGTCTCTTTTGGAAGAGGTTTTGTAAATAGATTTGCAACTTGTTTTTTAGTGGCAACATGTTCCAACTTTACTCAAGCTGATTTTCTACTTGTTCTAGATTAAAATATGGTATTTGATGTGAATGTGTTTAGTTCTTGAGTGAATTCCTAGATTCTTGAAAATACATTGATGTCCCTTGTGTTCTCACAAAATATAGATATTGGGTGATAATATTGTACTTTGATATCCTTCAATGTTTGTCTCATCCAAAGAAATTGGGTGCAATAGGATGTTGCTCCTATGTACTATACCTCAACACTAGATAGAGAGACTGAAGCTTGTTTATTACTAAATCATGAAACAAGATAGTTTCCCAAAATGAATCCACTTCCACGAGTGCTCTTTCCATCATCAATACTACCTACCCAATCTGTATCTGTATATGCTTTTAAGGTGAAATATTTACCTCTTGGGTACCATAGACCAAAATCCAAAGTGCCTTTTAAATATTTGAATATCTTTTTCATTACCTGCACATGTGTTTCTTTCGGAGCAACTTGAAACCTTGCTACTATCCCAACTGCATTCATAATGTCAAGCCTTGAAGCTTTCATATAAAGTAAACTTCCAATCATTGATATGTAGAGAGTTTGGTTTTCATAAGGAGATTCATCCCATGAGTATTGGTGTACTCATAGGATTATAATCCTCCATTCTAAACCTTTTCAACATTTCTTTAGCATACTTAATCTATGAGATGAAAATTCCTTTATCAAATTAAGTAATTTGTAATCCTCAACAAATTACATCCCATGACTATTGGTGTACTCATAGGATTATAATCCTCCATTCTCAACCTTTTCAACATTTCTTTAGCATACAAAATCTATGAGATGAAAATTCCTTTATCAAATCGAGTAATTTGTAGTCGTAGGAAGAGATACAATTCACCTATCATGGACATTTCAAATTATTCTTGTATTTCTATAGTAAAGTCTTGACACATTCTACTATTACTGCATTCAAAGATAATATTGTCCACATATACTATAAAACTCAATCGATGATCATCTTCAATTTTAAAATATAGATTGTTGCCTGCAACACCTCTTTTGAACCCTTGTTCTTGTAAGACGTACTTGTCAAATCAAGAGTACCAAGCCCCAGGGGCTTGTTTTAACCCATACAGGGATTTCTTGAGCTTGCATACAAAATCCTTGTTTTTCAACAAGATAAATCCTTTAGCTTGATCAATGTATACCCCCTCTTCTAGATGCCCATTGAAAAATTCTAATTTAACATCTATTTGGTTGAATTTAAAACTTTTGAAGAAAGACAAAGCTAAGGACATCTTTTTGGCCTCTAATCGTGTAACTGGGAAAAATATTTCTTTAAAGGCAACCCCTTCTACTTGAGCATAACCTTTACATACCAACATTTCCTTATTCGTTACAACTTAACCATCTCCATTTAACTTATTACTGAATGCCCACTTGGTACCAATTAGATTTGTATCCTTGGGTCTTGGGACAAGTTCCCAAGTTTTATTTTTCCTTATTTGAATTAATTTTTCTTCCATTGCACTTACCCAATGTGTGTCTTTTCTAGCTTCCATAGAATCTTTGGGTTCAATTTTAGAAAGAAAAGACATATTTTGAAGAGTAGCCAGGAAATATCCCTTCATCGGATCTAGTGTCAAACTTACCTAAATTATCTTTATCTCTTTATATAACACTTGCTACCATATACTTTAAAGTACTTAATTGTGGTAGGCCTACCTTGCCAAAAATTAGATGGAATCATATTATGATTTGTAACATGGTGAAAATGGGTTCACTAGTCTAAACATGAAAAATAGGAATCAAACCCATTTACATACATAACATCAAGGTGAATAAATTTCAATAGGATAAACCTCAAACCTATTGGAAAGGGATGAACACAAATTGGAATTATACTCACCTTGTTTTACTTGAATTGTTGCAATTGGATAAGATGGAATGATTAAATTGAAGAAATAGGGCTAGTGATGAAACATTGCGAGAGATCAACATAAACAAACAATTTAAGAACAGTTATGCAAACACCAAGTACAAATATGGAAATGAGAGTTAGAGAGGAACTTATGCCCAAATTTAAGCTATGAAATGCTAGATAATGGAACTAGGCAACCTTGCCCCAAAGTTATTAGATAGAGATATCAAAAATAGATCTAAACTCAAAATGTCATGCATAATAACATTGTATTCCATCGAAAAAGTGTTAAATGATGGGACTAAGCACCAATGTCTAGAGTTTTTCGCTTCTTCAAAATTTTGGTTGTGTGTGTCTTAGTTTGTACTTTCTGGATTGATATTCCTTCTCTTTAGAAACTATCACTTGGACACACAAGAAAGTAAAAATGTTTTTGGGTTGATAGGGTTTAGCCTATGTCAAACCCTGGGTTTGGAATTAACCCTATGATGAATAAAATAGAAAAGAGAGCGTGCCCTTATGGGATGGAGGCTAGATCTAGAATTGAAATGCTTAATTGAAATGTTATACCTTCTGTATGAAAATCCTTTGTCTTGAAGTATTCATAAAGGAATTCATCAATATTTTCATAATAACTTGATCATGGATGTGATCTTGATTGCTTGAAATCTGAATACTTGACCTCTCCTTCATTTCTCTAATGATGCTTGATTTCTTGTTTACTTGAATTTTAATTTCTCTTGAGAAATTATAATTGAGATATATTTCAAATGTGGGGAGAAGGCTTTCTTTTATACCCATCCTCATGAAATGTATAAAAAATTATGAAGAGGGTCGACATTGGAAATCAATTCTTGCTCAATATTTTTTTATCGTTAGAGGGTTCAAAAATGGGCCCTTATGGTGTAGACAAGGGTGCTAGGTGCCCTAGTCCAATTCATCTAGGCTAAATCAAGGTCCAAGAATTAGAGAAGATAATGATGATAACAAATTCGGTACTGGTGTGAGTAGAATCAACTGTAGTTAGGGCATAAAAGGCCAGGACACCAAAGTGAGGCCTAAGTGAGTATGAAATTTTTTAAGGATACAATTTATAATACTACATGATTTAGTATGATTTGTGCTCAATTTAGAATATAAATCAGTGTATGCACTACTTCTCTCAAGAATGAGTTTGATAACTTGGACTCATTAAGAATAGTTCTTTTCCATCTCTTGCATTGATTTATTTTTCCTCTTGACAACTCCATTTTGTCATGGTGTTATTGTAGCCAAAAAAAGTGTCTCCTAATCACATTTATTTCATAGAATTCCTTAAACTCGTTTGAGGTGAATTCACCACCTTTATTTGATCTTAGACATTTAGTTTTCAACCCAGTTTCATTTTCAACTAATGCATAAAATATTTTAAACTTCTCAAGGGCTTCAAATTTCTCTTTTAAAAAGGTTACCGAAGTAAATCTAGAATAATCTTCAATTAACAATATAAAGTAATTTTGACCTTGCATACTCGTTGTATGGGTTGGTCCAGGGAGGTCTGAATAAGATCCAATGGTTTAGATGTTGAATACTCCTTTGATTTGAAGTTGAGCATTGTTTGCTTCCCATGTTGGTGGTAATTTCAAGTGGTATTTGAGGGTTTTTAAAAAAATGTTGTATCTTATAGCTTGTGTGTTGGAAAACAATAACACTGAGAGGGGGGGAGCGGGGGAGGGGGGGGGGGGGGGGGTGAATCGGTGTTATACTGGAATAGAAGATATTAGCCTTAACAAAATATTCATACATCAACTGGTATACTGGCATAAACATAATTGAAAGAAGTAATGCAACCAATAAGCCAAACACATAAATGAGAAACATAACATACAAATTTATACATGGAAAACCTCATAGAGGAAAAACCACAGTGGGATTTGTGACCCACAATATCATTCACTAGCCATATGAAGATATATTACAATATATGATGGGCCTACACTTCTAGGAAGGCTTATAGCCTAGAGCACATTGCTCATCACAATAGGAGCCTCACTGACTACATAACAATCCAGACAAAAATCCGGAGAAGTATGAACTGCTTAATATAGCATCTCCAATGCCAGAATACAGTTGCGGTTTAAGATCTGTTTGTTTTGGTTAAAAACATAAACCTCAGTACCAGAATAACCCTTACAATGAATTCCTCACATACATAGTCTCTCTGATATATTTCACATTATATCACATCCATATATACATTCCACATGTCTATCCTTATTCTTATTCTTTATTTAAAATGATCTAATCAATCTCCCCTATATACCCTATACAAATTTATGCCTTATGTCATCTGACAAAGATATATACAATATCATATTTACATGTTGACCATATAACATAAATGAATAAGAATTAAAACAATTTGTCGATGCCGGATCCAAGATGTGTCAACCTCCAATACTGATGACCTTTACTGTACCATGTTGGCTTGCATTGCCGGTGACCAAAGAAATCTTCTATCCTGCCGATGTCTGTGAAGTGCCTGTCAGTACACCATATGAAGCCAGAACCCAAAATCATGTTGCCATCAATGACAAAATAGTGAAACCAACCAATAGAGTGTCAATTTCCAACAATTTCCCCCTTTGGCATTGATGGCAACACTCATGTGAAAAATGGTCATGGTTTCAACTGTCGGCTTCATCCTGCCCTGCTCCCCTTGAACTGAATATGCAAAATGCTCCAATACTCCAAAATTCCAAAAAATTTGTAACTCCCCCTAATGTATGCAACCCTTCATTCTTTTACATATCTATACTTCTCCCCCTTTGACATCAATGCCCCAAAAAATTGTAAAAAGAATGTCAAAGAATAATTACTATACACTGAATGCCTCCAAAAATGTCTTACCAGAGCTTGACCAATTTCAAGATTTCTGGGTAAGATTTCTCTAATAACTCCAGATAAGTATCCCAATGAGTTTTGAATGTGCTGGAGATAGATTACAAGTCAACTCATTAAATATGAAAGTGATTCTTTCTCAGTGATTTCTACTGGTGTGGGCTTACCAAGCATATCCATGCATTCCTTCTTATGTACACCAAGTGAATCCAGTCTTGGACTCACCAAACCTCTGAGACTTCTGGCTCTCTGAATGATCTTATCTCTTTCCTTTTCAAGAGCGGAAATTTGATTCTCCAAGGTCAAATTTTTTCCATCAATAGATGTGGTCAGTGAAATTAGTCCATCAAAAGAGTTAGCAATACTAGCAATTTTGTCTTGTACCTCTTTTATCTTTTCATCTACTTTTGCTGTAAGAATATTTGTATTGCAACATACCCTGAATATGTTAGTACCTTGTTTCAAATAAATTTCTATCAAGATTAGTTTCTCCTTAATTTTTTTCTTCTCTCTCTCAATGATCTAATCAAAAGTGACTCTCTTAGCCAAAGTAAATTTTTCAAGTGCTTGCTGGTTAGAGATTTGTTGTAAGGATTAAAAATCTGCAGAGATGTGCTCTGTTATAGTCTTAAGCTTGCCAAAAGGGCTCACTTCATTCTCAATCTTACATTCTAGGATCAATTTGTGCAAAATAGCTATGGATTGATCTATAATCCCTTTTTCTATGGTTCCCTCCAATTTTGTGGGACTCATTTCTGTGATGTTTTTCTTTTATACTAGATAAGTGTCGATTGTCAATAATGATGTGCCAGCAACTAAATCCCTACCGGATTCCCCTATTTTGTTTGATGATTTAACTTTTATTGCCTCCTCACTTGCATTGGTGGCTTCGCCACTTGGTGTAGTTTGTGCAACTGTCGGTTCCTCTCTAGGAACAGTATCCTCACCCTGCACATTAATATCCATAGGACAAGTTTCCTCAATGTTAGTATCCTGTACAATGTTCTCAGCATTAACCAGTGTCTCAGTATGTGTCTGTACATTTATGTTAACCGGTGGCTCAATTTCCACTATCTTGATATTCTTCAAAACTGAGGGTGGAGTACCTATAATTTCTTTACCTTTCCCTTCAACCGGTGTATCTACAGTATCAGTCTTTGTCTCCGGTGAAGTGAAGAATCCTCTATGCTCTCCCAAAATTTTTATCCAACCCTTCTGTGTTTCCTTTACTATCTCATTCATCCTTCCTAGCATCAGGCTAGTTATTCTATGTTTGCTGTTAAAAACCTTTCTATCAACAACCTCCATTGTCTTCTCCATTTCATCTAGAGTTATAGCAATAGATATAGCTAAAAGTTATCGCATCTTAATGTGTTTGTCTTCTTGCATTGCAAATAACCTTCTAGAATCTAACATGTTGTATAGCTCTACCGGTATTTGATTTTGTATTTCAATTAATGATTTCTTATAGATATCTAGATATAGAAGAATTACTTCCTCTATCTCTCTCAGTTCATCATCTACAAATGTATCATAATAAGACTTAACATTTTTCAACATCCCATCCTTAGTTATTTCATCAACAATTTCAGCACAAGACATTGTCAGAATAATTGTTACATTACTAGTCTCTAGTGCTAAATCAATGTCACTTTATTTCCTCCTTCTGGTAGTACCAAATGCAGCCGATGGTGTGGCCTTAGGTTCCTTCTTCTAAGCCGGTAACTTGATGGCGACCTTCCTAACTAGTTGTTTCTTTGCTTCCACTTTAGGTTCTTCCGATTTCTTCCTCACAACTCTTTTGAATGCTAATGGTGTCATCTTCAGGTTCATAATCTGCAGTCATAGGTTCGATGTGAACTACCAGATCCCTCCTCTTTCTCCCTTTCTCTGGGACAACACCAATTAGAGCCTTAATGTCCTTTGAAACTTCCTGTACAAACTTGCTTGCCTTACCTTCTTGTTTTTCCCTCTTCTTTCGGTTGAACTCAGTTTCAACCTCAAGAGTCTTTTGTTGTGCTGTTCAACAAGGTTTTTCTACTTCATCTATATCTGCATCAAGTAGAATTTTCTCATATGCATCAAGAATTAATGCATCCACCTCATAGCCCATTTCAGCTATCCAAATCTTCTGGGGCTTGACTTCCTCCATGAGGGTCTCATCTTTTTTGACCATGAAACATATGTCGATAGAGTATTTCTCTACTATATGCTCAGGTACTCTTATTCTAGACCTCATAGATTTATGAAAAGCCTTGAATTAACCCCATACCTTATCATCTCTAAGACTTCCCAATGCAACAATTGATTGCTTTAGCTATCTTCCTACCAGGATGTGAAAAGCCCATTGCTTCCTTCTAGAACCAGGAGTATCATTCACAAATTATAACATTAAGTAGACTAACAGATTTTCATACCAAAAAGTGCCCTTCTTCTCACCTTTAATCTTCCCTAAATTGATCAATAACTCCTCAAGAATCCAGTCATAAAGATCTAACTTGATATTTTCTCTCATCATCCTATATGCGGCCAAAATACATGAATTGGAAACTGAATTCAGTCAGTTAGACCGAGTTACCTTGTAGCCTATGACCATGCTGCCAAATTTGATGTTAGTGTTGGTGATGGTGCTCACCTTCATCAATCTCTTATCTGATGTGGCGCTGGTGATCTTCCTTATGGAGTCATTTGATACTTTCTTATCCGAATGTTGCCCTACCGATGGAAAACCAGTAATTGGCCGAATGGATTCCTTAGTGATTTTGTAGGGTCAGTCCAACCATATGAATTCCCCATGTACTCTGCTCAGTACATATCTGACAATCTCATCCTTGAACTCTGAAATATCTAGAATATCAATGAACCCTAGATCTTCAATGTGTTTATATGCCGGTTTGATTTTACCAGATTCTCCCACGAGTTCATTCATATACATCGCCTTGATCTCTAAAGTGCCTAAGTCCTCTATATGAAAATGAATATAGGCCCTAACATCTTCCACATACACCACTCCCTCTGGAATGCGAGAAAATGCTCCAACCGAATCTTCCTTGGTAGCCACATGTGGATACCGTTTGAAAATCGTCTTGGGGCGGTCCTTAACTTCTACTACATTTGGATTTGCAACGAAAATACGAGAAGAAGATGATCCCAATTCCATGATTCAAGATAAATACCTTTAGAACACTTCCAGTGAAATCCTCTAACAAATCCTTCCACATGCCAGTGTGATCACTCAAGAAGAAATCTAATAATCTCTGAATAGTTTCTAATTGCACTAAGTCACTCTGAATCACTCTGAAATCACTCTGAATGCTGGGTGAATAATAATGAAATGTAATCAACCTTTTATCCATTGAGAAAACCCTAATCTTCCATTGACATAAATGACTGCCGATGAATGATACCGGATCTCACTCTGAACATATCAATGCCGGATAATCCTCTCCAATATCTAGAACATTTTCCAGAATCTCCTCCAGGGGCATATGCATCATCTTTCATGAAATTGGCCTACCCCTAAGGCATCTGCCTTAGTTACCAGATGATCTCACTGCCAATGCAAGAGCAACCTCTTTAGCCGGATAGGTAACTGGGACATTCCCATATGATGATTGCTCTTCAGTCTTTCTAACCCATCTCTAAGTATGATCTTGCCAGATTTCACTAACCTTTTCTTTGACTTTATCATTTGATCCTCCATTGCCAACCGTTGGATTTCTGCTTCTACAAAACTTAGAAATATGTCCAACTTCATTGCATGCATAACATATAACATTGTTCTTTTGAATTGCCTTGCTAAAACCAGTGAAATTGCTTGACCTGCATTGATTAGCCATATGTCCAAATTTTCCACAAGCATAGCATTTTACATTCATCCTGCAATCTTATGTCTTATGACCAATTTTATTTTATTTAGAACATTTACCAGGAGCATAATTAGGGCTCTGATTTGCTCCGTTTCTACATTGCCTAGCCATGTGACCAAATCTATTGCAAACAAAATATCTACCATTGAATTTATAAGCATTGAATTGCCTTACCAGTGCCTTATGTTTTTGATCTTCATTAGCTGTACCGGAACTCTGTCCTTGCTCAAATCCAAGTCCACTGGAATCTCCAATATGCCTTTGTCTCTTCAGTAACTCATAAAGCTGTGCTGAGTTGATCTTGAATTTTTCTTTATACTCACTTGCAACAGTTAAGTCATCTCTTAGTATTGACATTTGTCTCTCAATATCTTTCTCATTGCTATGGGATTGTACCAAATTAGACCTCAATATCTCATTTTCATGAAACAACCTACCACATTCTTCAAATTTGTTCTTCAGGGATACAACAAGATTTTCTTCCTTTTTCTTTTTATCCTTAATCTCCTTAGACATCCTCATAGCCATAGATTGCATTTCATTCTTCATAACCATGTTCTCTTGACTCAATTTCTGACATTGTTCCTTAAGTGCATTTCTCTCTTTATCATCCTGATTTTGCAAAAGTTCCTTCCTCGTAGCTTGAATAGATGATAGTCTCTCTTGTAGGACATGATGGACTTGAAAAACACTGAGAGGGGGGGTGAATTAGTGACACAAAAAATAAAACTACTTAAACACTGACCGATAGATGAACTTAACAAAACTTTTAAACACAATGCATGCAATCCAAAATGATATAACAACATCCACAATAAGTAAAACATCCACCATAACACAAGTGTTTGTACGTGGAAATCCCAAATAGGTAAAAACCACAATGAGATGGAACTCACAAGTTAACTATCTATAGAAATAGATAACTAACTAGTTAAGGTCTACAAAGTGCTCTGCTAGGAGCAAATCTTGTTAAAAATCCGAAAGCTTGATTAAAAGCTATACCCTGTAAAAGGTAGTACCCTGCTAGGAGTAACCTCAGTAGAGGATTTCTGAATCCAAATCAATGGATCACCTTGTTAGAGGATTTGAAAAATGAATCTTGTTAGAGATAAACTGGTTAGGGGATTTTAATTCTACCGTAATTGTTAGAAGACAACAGGATTTATTTGATCTGTCTGAGTAGAACAATACTTGCTTGATCATATCCTTTTAAGCATATTCAACACTGCTTTTCCAACATACTCTGCAATTTAACACTTTTTCCTTTTCACACAACATATCACTTTCTCTCATCCAAAATAATTGATTGTGATGTCAATATATAGACATTTAGATTTCAGCCTCAAGAAATCATAACACAATTTCCTAGGTGCAGTGTATCTAGTCAAGTGATCATAACTCATCACAAAAATACTGCCAAAACTTGTTGGTGGTGATAACTCATCACACAAACAATAAATACCAGTTGGAACACTAATACCGGTTAGAGTTAAACTGCTTGTCCTTGATGCTTCTGAGATAGTCTCCGCTAGATCTTCGTGTTGATGCTGAGACATGTACATCCACTGGTTGTCTCCATATATAGATACTAGTTTTCACTATATACCGGTTGGAAATAAATCACTAGTATACCGGTTGTACAATAAACAACTTGAAGTTATACTGGTAGACAATATGAACATATGTGTGTGTATGTGATTCATCAATGACAACATATGATGAATTCATTACAATCATCATCAAGCCAACAATCTCCACCTTTGACATTGATGGAAATACATAAATTTATTTACAACAATACCAATAAGTGTGCTTAAAAAAAATATACATATACACATACTCCCCCTTACTACATACATCATACAAATTTTTTAAAACACACATACATATTTCTACTCCCCCTTTGACAACAATGCCAAATTGAAAAAGCAATATATATATATATATATATATATATATATATATATATATAGAAAATTTGTATCAAAGTGTCTTTCATATACAAACTTTTAAAAAGTGAATCAATATTCAAATATGAGCAATCCTTAGAAAAATTGCACTAAAATTCCTCTTCAACTGTGATAAAGCATGTTCCCATATTTCCAGCAAATTCTCAGTGAACTCAAGTGTAGACATGATTTGGGTATGAAATTCCTCCATGGAATCCAGTTAACAGTATTCAGGGGTAGCTAAAATAGCTTCTGCATGTGTGTAGGCTCTTTGGAGGATGTCCACTTGTGTTGTGAGTTGACTCTATAATTCCTTTATTGACCGAAGTCTTTTTGCTTTCTCAAGATCATAGGTGTCTAACCTATTGTGTAAATCATCCATAGATTTGCTAAAAGCAAAAACAGAGTCTTGAAGTGGTACATATGTACTGTATATCTTCTCTAGTTCCTGCTCAGTTTTAGTTCGTCTGCTATTGATATCAGCAAAAAATAATGAAATATTAGAAGTGGATGTAAGATAATTCCCTCCTATTTCAATAGCTTGCCTTAATAAATCTTTATTAAGTGATAGAGACAGTTTCCCTATATCAATCTCCTTCATAAGCTATTCTCCTCGCTTATTTCTATAACTCTTATTAGCATATGTCAGGGTTGCTTCTTCAAGTGACAAAATTTGGTCAGATGCATCAACAACTAATTGACCAAGTTTGCTAATGGGTGTTGATAGGTGCCCTGTAGTAGTTTCCGGTGGCAGATTTGTCAAAATATCTACTTCTTTCTGAATGGTTTCTGCTTCTATCTTTTGTTCTTTAAGTCTCTTTTTGTGTCCTCTAGATTTCATGACATTTGCAATCTTCATCATTTTAGATGCACTCATATTATGAACATTTATAGGCCTTGAGATGCCTAATGAGTCATCTTCATCTTCATCGTTCTGCTGTATGACTGATGATTTTGCCAATTCAGAAGATGTTACCTTAACAATTGCTTTCCCTTGTTATTTCTTCATTTCCTACTCAAAGATCTGTGTGTCAACATTTTCATTAGATTCCTTCTGAGTATCCCATGAAACCGGTGGGGATTGGGGTTTCTTAGGTTGTTCCTTTTCTAGTGGATTTACCACTCCTGGTTGAGTTGTCGGTTCCTCAACTAAAGTAGCCTGTAAGACAGTGATCACAAGTGGCTGCATATCAGGTGCAATGATGTCTTCAGATAGATCAATTGTATCCTGAATATCATCAATATCATGGATAGTAGTGTTATCCTTCCTCTCATCAGCTTGCACATCTTTATCCATTTTAGATATATCATCATCATCTTGCTCATTTTGAGAAGAACGTATGAGATCTTCCATTTGTTGGATGTTACAGGCTATCTGATGAGTTTCAGCCTCAATAATTTTCCTCTTCCCATTAAGTAGCTTCAATCTTCTTGCTTTGAAAGAAAATTGAGTGTTGTACTGATCAACTAATGCACTTATTTCATCCTTGGACAATTTAGGAAAATATTGCACAAATATCTCATCTAAAATTTATTTTTCCTCCTTTACAGCTTCCTCCCATTTATTCAAAAGAATAATACACAAGGAATTAGAGATATCCTTTTCAATATCCTGAGGTAATCTAATGTAATGGCACAAATTGTTGATTACTTGTTGAATGATTTGCTCCTTTTCATTTTCAGTGAAAGAATCAAAATGTTCTTTGACATTCTCAAATCTATTCCTCCTTAATGTCTTCATTGTCCCCTCAAATGCAGTCTCAGGCTTGTAAGTTGAAATATCAATAGGCATAGTTGCCTTTGGCACATTTTTCACTGACTTGACTATTCTACCAGCTTCTTTTAGCTTCTTAGGTTCTTCCTTAGTGTCAGTTCCTTCAAATTCTTCTTGAAGAATTAACTTCTGACCTCTTTTCTTTGTCTCCTTTTTCATATACACCTTAGGTGTAATGCCCCACCAGGAAACCCCGAAGGGATAAAGCTAAAACACATGAATGGAGTGCAACAATTTTATTTATTTTTAAATAAGACACAACATAAAGATACAATAAGATATCAAAGTATAGATTACACAGTGGAAGACATCAACTATCACCTAAAGAGTTTCCCAACGCGATTACTTAATTCCACATTTAACTTAACTTACGCTAATTAATCCAATAAGCCGATTGTCTTAATAACGAGAAAATTCTTAAACAAGGATAATTTCTTTCAGCAAGACAAAATATAGATCACAAGATAAAGTTCATCCATTAAGGTTTATTCATACCCTTCGTCCATACTTTTCATTAAAATTTTAGTCATGCATCCAATTTAATAACACACTTGAATTTCATCATAAACTAATGAGATCTTTCCATGCATACTTAATTTCCTTAACAATTATAGAATACATTCTGCAAATCAACTACACTCTTTCATGAACCACATTAATGCATAAAGAGACGACTGAAAACTTGCATTACAATTAATTTCATCTAATCCACTTACACATTCTATCAAAATGCCATCCATACATGCTAACACTAAAACATGAAACATAAGAACAAAAGCAACACATAACACCAAAATGATCTTGGAGTTCACCCCTAGAGGGCTACATCTTCAGGTTTGCTCAACTGCAAGACCCCTCTGATAATTAAATAAGTTAAGGGTACATAAGTTTCATATCATTTACATTCCTGCCATCAAGGCGAATCATACCGGCAAACAACCGACCACATCAGTCAATAATTACATAAATGATCCCTACAAAGAAATGGATCCAACTGAACATATCAAAAGCTAATACAAGGTCCATTGCCCGACAATACTCTAACTAGAGACCTGACCCGCTATGACCAACCACAAATCACCACTTGACACCCGTATAAAGGACAAGACCAGTTAAAACACCATTACAAGGCAACAACCAAACTAGAAACCGAAGACATAAATAGGTACCCCAAATCAACCAAACGACATGGTCCAAACAAACATATCAAGGCCTTGCCATTACTTTAAACAAAAGCAAATACAAAAATTAAACTTGCATAGGCAATAACCCAAAAAAGGACAATCTTCTTTTCTATTGGTTTAAACAATAAAAGTCGATCAAGTTTTCTAAATGATCTAAGTTTTCAAAATACATTAATAGAAAAATCACCATGACGAGGAGAATACAATACCACAATTGCAATAGTCCATTTGTCTATGTCTTAATACAGAGGAAAAATATAAACTAACCATTTATTTTACTAAATGAAAATCTCATTAACTTACCAATTTTCCAAATGATACATTATTAAATTTCCAATAATTCCAATAGCATATCGTATAATATATTCCTGAATAAAATATTATTTAAAAATTATCAATTTAATAAATATATTTCATTTCAACAATTTTCCAAATAAAATAATATTTTATCTTTTTCCCAAAAAGATACTTCCTCAATAAAACAGATACCAAAATTAAATATTAATTATTATATATTTATTTATCCCCCAAAATATAAACAATTAAAAATTTAATAATACACAGCATTAACGAATTAAGTATTAATTAATATATATATATATTAATATATAAATTATCATGATTAACATATATTTAAAATATATATTAATTAATAATTAACATATAATAATCAAATATATTAATTAATATTTAATAAAACAATTAAACATTTTAAAACCCACTTTAAATTTAATATGTTATAATATATATATATTTTTATTATTATTTATTTATTTATTTATTTTTAATTATTTTTAATTATTATTATTATTTTTTTAAACATGTAAATAATTTCCAAATTCATTAAAACCCTTTTGATAGAATTTACATAGAAATAAAATTCCCAACTCAATAAAATTCATTCACATAATTTTATTTCAATTACTTTTTCTTTAAACTAGATAAACCAATAAATTTAATTCACAATTAAATTTATTTCTAAAGAAATCAACTAATTTCACAGAGATTTATTTAAAGGACTATCAGAACAAATCAACAAGAGAGAATAATTTTTTTCATAATAATTTCCCTTATTTTCTCAAAATTAAATTACTCCCATTAACTAGAAAATTAACATCAGGCAAGAATTTTAAATCAAAACCTAAATTAACCAGAAGAGGGTTTTGGATCTGACAAATAATTTACACACACACCATTCAAAGAAAAATAGAATTATTTTCTTAAAAACCAACAAATCAAAGAAGCCACCCAACCTGGTATAGCTTTCCTGGAAGAAATCTGTAGAAGAGTCCTAATCTTTTCAATAAGCTTCCAATAAATTTCTTCACCTAAATTCCTGACCTATTTCCTATGTATCTAAAATAAAGACCTATTCCCTATTTAAACTAAAATTCTAGGTTCAATAGCTTTTTCTCAAAAAACCTAAATTTAGAATAAACGTAATTTTATTTTATTTTCTAATTTTATAACAAAAGATAAGCTAACATGCAATACTTAAAAATCATTATTCTTTATTTTCTTTTCTTATGCAAATTAATTAATTTTCTAAATAAAGAATTAAAACAATACTTTAATTCCAATTAATTCTTTTATTCATTTTTTTTTAATTAATTAATTAATTAATTAATTTATTCTTTTATTTATTTATTTAAAATTCTAGGAACAATAAATATAATTAATCTAATTTATTTTTCCACTAAAATTTAAATAAAAATATATTTCTAATATCATGCAGCTTGCAACTTAATTTAATTAATTAATTAATTAAGTTTATGGAATTATCTCATAGTTGAATTGTTTATGCATTGAGATTATAAATTTAGTTAATTAAAAGAAATGTTTTTCTCTCTCATTTAATTTTTAATTAACAAAGCTAATAGTTGCATTTCACAATATCAATGAGGGTAAAATATTTTTAATTAAATTAAATTCTCAAAATCAATCTTACACACTATATAAAATAAATATGAATAAAACTCACTTTTCTAATCAAAATTGATTTTCTTAAATAATTAAAATCAATCTTTCTATTCCAAAAAGCAAAAGAGATTAAATTATTTCTATTTCGAATAAATTTAAATCTTTCCTTTTTAAAATGCATAAACTGAATAAATTCGTTATTTAAAATTAACCATTAAATTAAACTCACTACAAACATAAATAGGGCGATCTTTTTAATTAATGATTAATCACAAAAAAGAAACCTATTTATTTTAATTCCTCAATTACTAATGCGTAAATGAACACATTAAATCAAAATAAATACTTAGAGTTAAATACTCTATTTACCACACGCCAAGTACGCAAACCAAGTAAGCCAACCAATTACTCGACCCGCAAACCCAAATGAAAAGAAAATTGACGGAACACAAGCGACGCTCATTTAAGTATGACGGAACACAAGCGACGCTCATTTGAGTATGAATAGGGTAAACTGAAGGTTTTACGACCACCTAACCCAAATTATAAGGATGAAAGAGGTATACTCAACCCTGCGAATCCAGGTGAAGACGAACCTTACACCTAGGCGGTACTGTACCTACAATCTCCTGCAACCAAGAGTCAGACAAGCATACATATATACATATATACATATATATATATATATATATATATATATATATATATATATATATATATATTTAATGAAGATGTTAGCTCGAGATTAATAACAAGAATCAGGAGGAAAGTTTAAACTTACATAAGAATCAATGCGAAAGCACATTAACAGATACGCACAATAATCATAATATCTGACTAAACATTAACTCATGGTAATTTAGCCATTCGAGATTGCCACATAAAAAGTCAACCAAGGTCAAATCAATTTTACAAAGTTGACTAGGGTAGGGGTACTAAATCCTCCCCCCCTAGGCTCCGACTTACTCCCGGAAGTCGTAAGGCTAAGCGGAAATTATGCAACACATATTAGCCCTGAAACTCATTTCACAACTATTAATTTGCACATATAAATATTTTCTCAACAATTGAAACATTATTTCTAAATCCTCTACGAATGTCATTATCCTTTCTCAAGATATATCTAAAACCATACACTTCTTAAAATATTCTAGGAATTATCCACAATCACAGCAGAGAAACAAGAATTTTTCTTTCTTTCATTACACCAAATTAAAGCATTAAAAGATGTAGACAATAATTACTATACTCATCTATCAAACATAACCAGAAAACATGCCATCGTGATCAATTTCTTTTACCAATACATCTTTTTCATAAAACTTTATCATATAGAACTAGCTTCAAATATCAAATTCTACAACCAAGTTAACTTTCATGAAATAAGAGAAACATAAATAACTCAATTGTTTACACTTGCCAGGCATATAAAAACCTTTCCAAAGACTATGTCCCATAACATAGTGACAAATTAACACAATTTACTCCATGATTACACATAATAATCATCCACATAACTGAAATGCACAACACAAAAGGCCACATGTGAGCATGTCTAATGCTCGGTCAAAGATAACATGCACGATCAACATCTCTATGCCTGATCACAGAATAATAATATGATCATAAATAATAAATGTCCAACATCTCACTCAAAGGCTTGATGGTGCTAGGACACACCATTGCGGTGCTACCTTCCATACAAGACCTTCATGAACATCCCTTGTTGAGTATGTTGGTTAGCCTCCAAGAGATAGTCACCACACATAGGTAGGTAGTGGATACGAGCTGCATCATAGCCTCACACACCCCCATCCTCAAGGTTCCTTACGTCTACTTCCTCGTACACACTCAACCAAGACCGTCTCATACGTCCTTGGAGAGGAATTTCACATTTAAACACAAGACCAACATACGAAAACAATAAGGACAAATCAGTTTAGCCACCAAAGTACAGAAGAATAAAGATAATAAATCACCAATTCCAACAGTAAGGCATAAAATAATCCAGAATTTGCAACACCAAATCAAGTATGTAAAAGATCACAAGATCGTGGCTAAACTTTCAAAGTCTAAATAAAATAAAATAAAAATATCACAATTGCACATAACATCACTATGTGACTAGAATCTAGCCACCAACGAGGAAGGAAGGAACAATCGTCTAGCTAGCACAGTAGCTCATCATGTGGTGCGACATAGTCACACTACCCACATGGCATGGTGGTATGCACCTCGACATCACCCCACATCACATCATCACGTGGCATGGCTCTACACTAAACCTGTCGGTAGGCCGCATGGCAATGTCTACTACATCCCGCATCGTGCCTCAGCATGGCATGGCAATACTCCAAGAGGAAAAAGCATGCAATGGACGTATCCCACATGACAATGTCTACTACATCCCGCATCGTGTCTCAACACGACATGGAAATACTCCAAAGCGGAAAGGGCACACAATGGACGTATCCCACATGGCAATGTACCTCGCAAAAAAGGGCACACGTAGGTCACACCCCGCATAGCGACTTACCTCTCAGGATACTCACCGTAAGCCATAGGTATACATGGCTAAGGTCCACCCACATGTTTACCAACGCTGGACAGTTGGCAACTCATGTGAAAAATAACATACCTTTCATGGAGACAAGGCAAAATAACATACCTTTCATGAAGACAAGGCAAAATATCCTCCAATAAAACCATCATTCTGCTCAAGAACTGACACCAATATGCTCAAATATAAAGATAGGAATAGGTTGGCACACATGAACCTTATAAATCGATTCATCACAGGGGAAAGTATTGAGTACACCTATAATACAATTTCATTACAAAACTATATTTTTCCTCGAAATAGAGAAGCTAAAGTCGCTTCGCATCGATATTACTCGTATGTTGTTCCATACTATTCAAGGAATGGTGACTTCTAATACTACCCCTTCACATACTGAATTATCAACAACCCATGGGTTGGCTTTCAGTAAGGAAACAAATAAGCAACATCACATAAACAATATGGTTTTCCCATACTCATAAATAAACATATCCTCCATGGTTGATTACTTCACCATCCCATGGGCACACATAGCAAGCATGGGTTTCTTACAATACACAAGGAATAACACCATTACTGGTTTAGTCACATTTACGGGGAGTACTTTTCAATACGCTATCATCTACTCAAGAAATATTTTACCTATGCTTTCCACATGAATCACTAAATAAAATTTACTCTAGATACCAGTACTGAAATTCTTAACAATTCACTATTACATAAGGAAATAACATCATTCCGATATCTTTTCTAAATATATTAAGCATTCACAACCACATTACTAACTATGCAAATTTCATTATGAAGCTCAAGACTTTCATCTTTCCATAAAAAGACAAAAATGCAAAAAGTACAATTTCACATGTTTTATAAACACTCTATTTAACTCAATACACTCTTTAGTAGCATTACTAAAATCTAAAATCTAGGCAAAGAGGAGGAAAAAGAGAGTTTGATAACCAATCTATTTCCTACAAAGACACAAGATCAACAAGACAAGCTAAAATTTCTCACTATAAGTCTATCATTTATTTGCACGGTTTTCATTTCGCTACTGTTTTAGAAGGATGCCACATAGCCTAACAAGACATTTCCAATTATTATGGTTGCAACAGAATGTTCTAGTTTTCCAAACAACAAAGATCAAAACAGGTAATCTTATCGATAATGCAAGACCTCTTGAGGACACTCACTACTTCAGTACAATACAACCGCATATCATAATTTGCAACCTATCATTGAAAATTTAAGGTACAGTAAGAAGATAAGCGAGGAGATATCAACTAAATAATACACATCAAACAAGCTTTTCATTCACACTTTCTAAACATAATATGGCAATTACCTATATCCAAAGGCAAGTTCAATGGAGCATTGCTAAAATAGATCTTCAATCAAATTTGTTTAAAGAAACACATAAAACAACCTTTCTCTTGCAATAAGAAAACACACATAAGAGAAAAATACACATATAACAAAAACATTTAATTTATAGAGAGAGAGAGAGAGAGAAGAGGAAGGATGATAATCATTCATTTTACTACAAAATAAGCATTCAATATTTACCATACAAGTCCTTCAAGTGGACAACACTAAACTAGATCATACTCTTAAACATGCACATTTCGTACTTTTAGATTCAAGACAACACTAACCAACCCAAATGGATTAGTCAAAAGAGTACAACAATCAATAAGGAAGGTACATACGACTCTCCTTCAGAATAAGAGAAATCGTAAACCAAGACCTCAATAAGAAGACAAAGCACATACAATCACTCCAAAACACCCACATCAAGAAGTTGAAAACAAGGTGTGAACACACACGTAAACCAGAGATCCCAGTGTTTGCAACTTGGGCTCTGATACCAAATGTAATGCCCCGCCAGGAAACCCCGAAGGGATAAAGCTAAAACACACGAATGGAGTGCAACAATTTTTTTTTTTTAAATAAGACAACATAAATATACAATAAGATATCAAAGTATAGATTACACAGTGGAAAACATCAACTATCACCTAAAGAGTTTCCCAACGCGATTACTTAATTCCACATTTAACTTAACTTACGCTAATTAATCCAATAAGCCGATTGTCTTAATAATGAGAAAATTCTTAAATGAGGATAATTTCTTTCAGCAAGACAAAATATAGATCACAAGATAAAGTTCATCCATTAAGGTTTATTCATACCCTTCGTCCATACTTTTCATTAAAATTTTAGTCATGCATCCAATTTAATAACACACTTGAATTTCATCATAAACTAATGAGATCTTTCCATGCATACTTAATTTCCTTAACAATTATAGAATACATTCTGCAAATCAGCTACACTCTTTCATGAACCACATTACTGCATAAAGAGATGACTGAAAACATGCATTACAATTAATTTCATCTAATCCACTTACACATTCTATCAAAATGCCATCCATACATGCTAACACTAAAACATGAAACATAAGAACAAAAGCAACACATAACACCAAAATGATCTTGGAGTTCACCCCTAGAGGGCTACATCTTCGAGTCTGCTCAACTGCAAGACCCCTCTGATAATTAAATAAGTTAAGGGTACATAAGTTTCATATCATTTACATTCCTGTCATCAAGGCGAATCATACCAACAAACAACTAACCACATCGGTCAATAATTACCTAAATGATCCCTACAAAGAAACAGATCCAACTGAACATATCAAAAGCTAATACAAGGTCCATTGCCCAACAATACTCTAACTAGAGACCTGACCCGCTATGGCCAACCACAAATCACCACTCGACACCCGCATAAAGGACATGACCAGTTAAAACACCATCACAAGGCAACAACCAAACTAGAAACCGAAGACATAAATAGGTACCCCAAATCAACCAAACGACATGGTCCAAACAAACATATCAAGGCCTTGCCATTACTTTAAACAAAAGCGAATACAAAAATTAAACTTGCATAGGCAATAACCGAAAAAGGACAGTCTTCTTTCCTATTGGTTTAAACAATAAAAGTCAATCAAGTTTTCTAAATGATCCAAGTTTTCAAAATACATTAACAGAAAAATCACCATAACGAGGAGAATACAATACCACAATTGCAATAGTCCATTTGTCTATGTCTCAATACAGAGGAAAAATATAAACTAACCATTTATTTTACTAAATGAAAATCTCATTAACTTACCAATTTTCCAAATGATACATTATTAAATTTCCAATAATTCCAATAGCATATCGTATAATATATTCCTGAATAAAATATTATTTAAAAATTATCAATTTAATAAATATATTTCATTTCAACAATTTTCCAAATAAAATAATATTTTATCTTTTTCCCAAAAAGATACTTCCTCAATAAAACCGATACCAAAATTAAATATTAATTATTATATATTTATTTATCCCCAAAAATATAAACAATTAAAAATTTAATAATACACAATATTAACGAATTAAGTATTAATTAATATATATATATATATATATATTAATATATAGATTATCATGATTAACATATATTTAAAATATATATTAATTAATAATTAACATATAATAATCAAATATATTAATTAATATTTAATAAAACAATTAAACATTTTAAAACCCACTTTAAATTTAATATGTTATAATATATATTTATTATTATTATTTAATTATTTAATTATTTTTATTTATTTATTTTTTAATTATTATTATTATTATTTTCAAAACATGTAAATAATTTCCAAATTCATTAAAACCCCTTTGACAGAATTTACATAGAAATAAAATTTCCAATTCAATAAAATTCATTCACAGAATTTTATTCCAATTACTTTTTCTTTAAACTAGATAAACCAATAAATTTAATTCACAATTAAATTTATTTCTAAAGAAATCAACTAATTTCACAAAGATTTATTTAAAGGACAATCAGAACAAATCAACAAGAGAGAATAATTTTTTTCATAATAATTTTCCTAATTTTCTCAAAATTAAATGCAGTCTCAGGCTTGTAAGTTGAAATATCAATAGGCACAGTTGCCTTTGGCACATTTTTCACCGACTTGACTATTCTACCAGCTTCTTTTAGCTTCTTAGGTTCTTCCTCAGTGTCAGTTCCTTCAAATTCTTCATGAAGAATTAACTTCCGAGCTCTTTTCTTTGTCTCCTTTTTCATATACACCTTAGGTTTTGGTTTCGTTTTGGTTTGGACACTCCGTGTTGTTCTAGTACTTTTCATCACTGGAGGTGCATCCTCAACTTTCTTCTTCTTACCTTTACCGCTTGTGGTTGGAGCAATACTGGTTCCAGCTTGTGCAGTCTGCTCTTTAACTGAACTCAATTTTTCCCTCTTTTTATCTACTGGAGATGCCAACAGGTTATTGGCATAGCCAATCAATAAGTCATAGTTAACCTCATAACTCATATCTTCCATTTCTTTCTCTCTAGGCTCAATTGCTTGCATTAAACAAAAATTGGTGGTAACTGTAAAAACAATGTCTTTGGCAAAATTTTTTACCACATCCTCAGGCAATCTTACTCTCATACTCATCTTCTTTTGAAATTCATTGAAGTATTTGTTCATAGCGACAGAGAAAGTATTCCTCACAACCTTAATACTATTCTTGATCTGGGCTGATACCGGTAGATCCTTAGGTCATTCAAGATCACCGATTCTCGGTAGGAAATTCTGAAAATAAAAAAATAGCCCGATCAATAACTGTCCATATTTAAACTTTACGATGTTGTCGTTCTTGATAGATTGTAGATTTAAAAATAATTGGCTCCTTATGGCCTCATATTTGTCATAATCTGCATTTTCAGCTATCATCGTGTAAGTAGTATGCATTGTTGCTAATGGAACATTATTCATTCTGCTAGAGTAAAATACCCGGTAGCCTATGACCATAGCAACTAATTTTACCGTTGGGTCTCTGATATTGTTAACAGAGAAGGCACGACCATCAGAGGTTGAACCGGTTAGAGTATTTACTGTATCTTTTAAAATACGTCTCAACTAAGGTACTTCACTGGTTGAGTAAAAACTAGTTACAACTTGAATGGCTTCCTTGTATATAGTATTAGTCCTCTCTAAGTACATGTTCTCCCCATGAACTTGACTCAAGATAATCCAGATATGCTCTTCTTCAAAATCTTCAAGAAAGTAAGCCACTTTATGAAAACCTTTCTCAAAAACCCTAATATATTTTGTTTGAATTTTCCTGTTTTCATCACAAAGAGATTTCAACTGAGAATATATTAACAATGATCCTAAATCCTCAATTTTGCAGTCAATGTAGCTGGACAAATCTCGTTTTACTATGACACCACTAGGAACTTGTGACAAAGCATTATAAGACACAATCTTCTCTGCTTTTACTTCCATAGGTTCTGACATGATCATTAATTTCCCTACTGACTTAGAGGATGATGCCATTCCAGGTAAACTATATTTCAAAGCAAGATTATCAAGAAATACCTTATTTCATGGGCTAGCTCGTTTATCGGTTGAATGCCCAAGTGCACACCAGTTTTGTCTTCTCCAACCTTCAAATTAGCTTGATTACTCAAATCTCAATGCAACTTTGACTGAAATCAGCTAATAATCTTTACTTGGCTCTACAAACGCTCAAAATTTCTTTCTCGAAAGCGTTAGGGTAAAAATAACAAAGTAAAAACTTGCTTTTATTCTTTTTACCAACTGCAATAAATGCTCTCCCGTTAGGGTTACAAACCCTAATTATACAACTCAAGGAAAAACCGGTTGATAACCGATTGACAAAAAGTTATCAAAATTTCATGCTTTCAAATTCTCTTATCATTTATTCACTTCAAGGGGTCTGGAAGTGGATTTACCGTTATGCTCCCCTTAGCCATATGAAAGGGCTTAGTTCACTGGTGTAGGATTCTCCATATTGGGTGAAGGAATAGTGTTGGTATTTTGGATATGTTGATATGGTTTTGTCATTGATGTCAACACCTTTCAACACTCATCAACACTTGGAGATTTTGGTTATGTTCACCGGCAAGACAGAGACATGCAAGAAACTGGTATTTGGTTCACTGGCAGAATGTATTGTTCACCGACACTTGGAATGACTTGGAAACTACTTGGTTATGTCGAAGACATTATTCGATCACTTTGTTTTGGCGATTTGGTTAACTGTTTATTTGGGTTTGCATATTTGTTGTTACCGACAAATAGGTCGAGGATAAGCACCAACAATCATATCTATTTCAGATCAGCACGACATGTTATGGAAATGATTTATTATTATTGTAAATGCATTGAGTCGACATCATGCATCAATATTGATTTGTTTGTAATTAATTTTATTGTAATATCTTTTAGTGAGCTGACCTATTCAATTGGTCTTAGGTTATGGTATATATGTAAGATCTTATTTGCAAGATCGAATAGAGGAATAAGATTGTGAATGCAAAAAGGATTGCAATAAGGTATATACAAAAATAAGTAGAGCTATACACACAGACATCATTTGAAGGTTGAAGGAAGGTTTTGTGAAGGCAATCAGAACTTAACTGGTACTAAATCTAGCATATGAAGATGCTATTTTATGCATTACATTATCATTGGATTTAGCCATCCAATTGTAGTTAGTGTGATTCTCATTTTGTGATTGAGCAATGAGCTCTAGGCAGCTGGCCTTTCTGCATGTGCAGAATCTATATTGTAAACACATACTATCTGCAGTAGTATCATTTGATTGTGGGTAAGGCTTCCCACCATGGTTTTTCCCCTTATAGGGTTTCCACATACAAATATTGGTGTTATGTGTTGTGGATGTTACTGTCTTTCTATTTCATACATTAATCTTTACCGATACTGCAATTAACTGTTAAGACTGTCTGCCGACATAAAGTTTGGTTTACCGGTATTAAGCATTAAGTCTTGGTTAAGTTAATTTTGGTTGAATTTATTGGACAAATGATTCACCCCCCCCTCTTAGTTGTCTTCGAGACCTAACAATTGGTATCAGATCCTAGTTCTCTTTTTGTAGAAGTTTAATAGCTTGAGGAGATCCAATGTCTTCTAACTATTTCTGGAAGGACAGTCTGAAACTTGATGGAACTAAGTATGGAATATGGAAGATCAAGATGGAGACACACTTGAATTACATTGGAAAGGATATATGGGAGGTTACAAAGAATGGCTATACTGCTCCTACTCCCGGTTAGCCTAATCCACAAACCTCGAGAAAAGATGAGGAAAATGATTGTAAAGCAAGAGAAGAACTTTTGAGCACATTGTCAGATCAGCAAGTCATGGGATTGTCAGATAGATCTACTGCTAAAGCTATTTGGGACAAACTGGAAACATTGAATGAAGGAGATTCCACAGTCAAAATTACAAAACTTGAATGCTTCTGGGTTAGGTATGAAAGTCTGAAAATGGAAGAAGATGAAAGAATTTATGCTTTTATGGAAAGAGTAAATGAAATTGTTTTAGGTATACAATGTTGTGAAGGAGCCTTAAGCGAAGATGGAATTGTTTCTAAAGTTTTAAGAGATTTGCCACCAACATATAAAATGAAAGTTACTACTATAAATGAATTAAGAACAATGCCTAATGCATCAGTATCTAGAGACACTTTGGTTGGAAAACTTTCAGCTTTTGAGCTTGAGGAATTTGGTCCTGTTATTACTATCAAGACAGATCTAGCTTTTAAAGTATCATCATCAACTTCAACAACATCATCACATGATAAATCTGATTGGAAATCCTTCTATGCAAGAGAACTTGAAGAAAGCAGGAGAGAAAATGAAGAACTTGAAACACTATTTGCAAGGAAAATGGCTAAAGGTCCAATTGGAAGTAAGTATGAAGGTAAAGCACCCTTTAAATATTTTAACTATAATAAGATTGGTCATATGGCATCTAGATGTCCTGATAGACATGTAAGATTAAGAGGAGAAGCTAAAATAACATATAAGCCTAACCCTGACTATCAGAAATACAAATTCAAGAAGAATGGAGACAAATCTTGTTATTATGCTGATGAAGGAGTTACTGATGATTCTAATGAAGATCCAACAGACAATGGATGGGCTTTTGTTGCTATAACAGAAGATCAACCGACACCTACTATTCAATCGGTAGAGCAGGCCTTGACAGCTAAAGTTGAAGATAAGGATGAGTGGATTATTGATTCAGGATGCTCACATCATATGACCAGAGATAAGAATAAATTTTTAACCTTTCAGGATTACAATGGAGGTCTAGTAAGATTTGGAGATGATAAAGCTTGTTCGATCAAAGGAAAAGGCACTATATCTTTTGATGGTAAGCACAATACTGATAATGTTTACTATGTTGAAGGTTTGAAGCATAATCTTTTGAGTGTTGGTCAATTAGTTGAGAAAGGATTTTAGTTACAATTCAAGAATGGTAAATGCAAAATCTTAAACAGAACTAGTTTGGAAATTGCAACCGGTAATCATACTAGAGGTAATATCTTTCATTTGAACAACAATGAGAAAGCATGTTTGATTGCACATATTGATGAAAGTTGGTTATGGCATAAAAGACTTTGTCATGTAAATTTTGATTGCATTGTGAAAAATAGTACTACCAAGGCAGTTAGATATTTACCCAAGATTGTTAAACCTCACAATCCGGTATGTAAGGAATGTCAATTTGGAAAGCAAGTTAGAGCAACTTTCAAGAGTATTATGGAGAAGTCTAACAATGTTCTTGATTTAATTCATACTGATTTATGTGGTCCAACAAGAACTATAAGTATACAAGGAGATAGATACTTTATGCTAATCATTGATGACTATTCTAGAATGTGTTGGGTTACTTTTCTTAGAGCAAAATCTGAAGCTTCTGGGAAATTCAAACTATTCAAAGTGATGGTAGAAAATGAAACCAACAAGAAAATCAAATGTTTGAGATCAGATCAAGGAGGTGAGCTCACATCTAAGGAATTTAATACATTCTATGAAGTGAATGGAATCAGAAGATAGTTGTCAGTACCCCATACACCCCAGTAGAATGGAGTTGTAGAAAGGAAAAACAAAACTATCTTGGATGAAACCAGAAGTATGATATCAAAAGAAAATCTACCTCATATATACTTGAGAGAAGTGGTCAATACAGTTGTTTATACATTCAATGAAGTTCATATAAGAGGAGAAACTGGTAAGACCCCACATGAACTATGGTTTGGTAATACTCATACTCTTAAATATTTCAGAATATTTGGAAGTAAATGTTATATTAGAAGAGATGAGTATATTGGAAAATTTTATCCTAGAAGTGATGAAGGAATATTTCTTGGTTATTCATCTAAGAGCAAGGCATATAGATGTTTTAACAAGAGATTGCAGAAAATTGTTGAGAGTGCAAATGTGAAGATTGATGAATAGTTTAGAGGAAATTCAAGGTACACAGACTTTGAACTGGCAATAGAGATAATCACAAATGAACCTATCATGAACACACCAGTACAGAATGGTGATCCAGTTACACTGGCATCATCTGGAGATTCAACAGTCACTGAGGAACAACAAGAAGTAAAAATACCTTGGTATGTAAGATTGAATCATTCTGAAGATCAGATAATTGGAAACAAACTTCAAGGAGTTATGACTAGAGTAAGATTGGAAAATGAGGAGGTATGTCTTATTTCTAAAATTGAACCTACATCAATTAATGAGGCATGTGAAGATAAATATTGGATTAAAGCAATGGAAGATGAATTGAAACAAATAGAAAGGAATAACACTTGGTCATTAGTTTCCCGGCCTAAAGACAAAAATGTAATTAGAACTAAATGGATTTTTAGAAATAAACTTAATGAAGATGGCATGGTAATCAGAAACAAAGCAAGATTGGTGTGTAAGGGATATCCACAGAAAGAAGGAATTGATTACGATGAAACCTTTGCACCGGTAGCTAGAATTGAGGCAGTAAGACTTTTATTGGCTTTTGCAGCACACAAGAACTATAAAGTATATCAAATGGATATTAAATGTGCATTTTTGAATGGAGATCTTGAAGAAGAAGTTTACATTGAGCAACCTGATGGATTTTCTTTGACAGATAACAAAGACATGGTTTGCAGGTTAAGGAAAGCTTTATATGGATTGAAACAAGCTCCTAGAGCTTGGTATGCAAGATTGGACAAATTTCTTTTGAAGCTTGGTTACACAAAAGGTAATGCAGACAACAATCTATACTACAAAGTAACTAATGATGACATCCTGGTTATTGATGTTTTTGTTGATGATATAATCTTTGGAGGAGAAGATGGTTTGTGTAAAGATTTTTCTAACAAAATGCAACAAGAATTTGAAATGTCTATGATTGGAGAGATATTTTTTTTTTTAGGATTGCAAATTTCATAGACTGATAAAGGTATATTCCTATGTCAATATAAGTACTTGAAGGAATTACTAAAGATATTTGACATGGAAAACTGTAAACTGGTAAGCACACCTATGACTGCAAATGATAAATTATCTTTGAAGGATGAATCTACACCCATTAATCCGACAAGATACAAATCTATGATAGGAGGTTTAGTGTATTTGACACAAACAAGACCTGATATTATGAATGTAGTATGTATTGTTTCAAGATTTTAGAGTAATCCTAAAGAAAATCATGAATCAACAGTGAGAAGGATTTTCTGGTACCTACAAGGCACTACAAATCTTGGTTTATGGTATCCTAGAGATGAAAAATTTGACTTATGTGCATACACAGATGCTAGTTGGGTAGGAGATATGGATGATAGAAAAAGCACCACCGGTGGAGCATTTTTTCTTGGCAGCAGACTAATTTCATGGTTGAGCAAGAAACAAAGTTGTACAAGTTTATCAACAACAAAATCATAATATGTTGCATCAGCAACTAACTGTACACAGGTATTATGGATCAAGCAAATGTTGAAGGACATAAAGGTAAATTGCAAGGAACCTATAACTATTTACTGTGACAATACAACAACAATTGATATATCAAAGAACTGGGTACTTCACTCTAAAACTAAACATGTTTCTATCAGACTGAACTTTCTAAAGGAGAATGTTGAAGCAAAAGAAGTAAAATTGGTTTATGTGAATACTAAAGAACAAATTACATATATTTTTATTAAACCTTTGCCTAAGGAAAAATTTGAGTATCTCAAAGAGCAACTTGGAGTCCTACCCCAACTGGTAGAGACTTAGACAATTGATGTTTGTCATCAACCGACAAAATTAATAGAGAAATTTTTTTTCAACTTTGATGAGGAGAGCTACTTCTTAGGGGGAGTAGTTGGATAAATTGATAAGTTGGTATTTTGTGATAAGTTCTTTGAACTGATTGAATTTGGTTTTGTATTGCTTTGGCATTTGATGTCAAAGGGGTAGAGATATCTATGGAAAAATACATGTTACTCCTAGGGGGAGAGACCTTATTCTTTGGGAAGAGACTATTACTTTGGGGAGAGATTGATTACTCTCTGTATTTGCATTTTTTTTCTGGTTATGATCTCTTTTGGGAGATTGTTGATTTTTGGTATTTGGCATTTCTGTTTTGGCACTTTGATAGTTTTTCCATCTTGTGTTGCCATCAATGCCAAAGGGGGAGATTGTTGGTATTTTGGATATGTTGATAAGGTTTTGTTATTGATGTCAACACTTATTAGCACTTGGAGATTTTGGTTATGTTCACCAGCAAGACAAAGACTTATGCAAGAAATTGGTATTTGGTTCACTGACATATTATTTTGTTCACCGACACTTGGAATGAGTTGGAAACTACTTGGTTATGTTGAAGACATTATTTGATCACTTTGTTTTGGCGATTTGGTTAACTGTTTATTCAGGTTTGCATATTTGTTGTTACCCACAAATAGGTCTAGGATAAGCACCGATAGTCATATCTATTCCAGATCAGCACGACATGTTATGGAGATGATTTATTATTATTATAAATGCTTTGAGCTGACATCATGCATTGATATTGATTTGGTTGTAATTAATTTTATTGTAATATCTTTTAGTGAGCCAACCTATTCAATTGGTCTTAGGTTATGGTATATATGTAAGATCTTATTTGCAAGATCGAATAGAGGAATAGGATTGTGAATGCGAAAAGGATTGCAATAAGGTATATGCGAAAATAAGCAGAGCTATACACACATACATCATTTGAAGGTTGAAGGAGGGTTTTGTGAAGGCAATC
Source organism: Cryptomeria japonica (assembly GCF_030272615.1). NCBI lineage: Eukaryota > Viridiplantae > Streptophyta > Pinopsida > Cupressales > Cupressaceae > Cryptomeria > Cryptomeria japonica. The sequence goes on from NC_081414.1 coordinate 29,840,644, forward strand.
AGAACTTAACTGATACTGAATCCAACATATGAAGATGCTATTTTATGTAGTACATTATCATTGGATTTAACCATCCAATTGTAGTTAGTGTGACTCTCATTTTGTGATTGAGCAGTGAGCTCTAGGCAGCTGGCCTTTCTGCATGTGTAGAATCCATATTGTAAACACATACTAACTGCAGTAGTATCATTTGATTGTGGGTAAGGCTTCCCACCTTGGTTTTTCCCCTTACAGGGTTTCCACATACAAATATTGGTATTATGTGTTGTGGATGTTATTGTCTTTCTGTTTCATACATTAATCTTTACTGGTACTGCAATTAACTGTTAAGACTGTCTACCAACATAAAGTTTGGTTTACCGGTATTAAGCATTAAGTCTTGTTTAAGTTAATTTTGGTTGAATTTATTGGACAACTGATTCACCCCTGCTCTCAATTGTCTCCAGGATCTAAGAAATAGCTTGCTCTCCAGGCAAATCATCACTCTTCTTCTTCCAAGTTCGATTCATTTCTTCTCTTGTTTCTTCAATATTGACCTTCTACTTGCCTTTCTGATCTTCAGAAGGGTTAACTGGTTTTCTCTTCCTGGATCTATATAATTTTGCCATATGTCCCAGTTTATGACAGTGATAGCAAGCCATACCAGTTGATCTCCAAGTTCTTGCCTTACCTCTCCCAGTTCTTCTTTTGCAATTCATAGCCACATGACCAAAGTTGTTACAGATGGCGCATATAACATTTATTACCTTTTCCATCTCAAATGGACTAAACCAATTGTTGTAGGGTCTTTGCCAGTTCATATTTCCCCGGTTATCATAATTTCTCATCCAGTTGCCATTTGGTCTTAGATGCATGTGAGGCACGTGATTGTTTGCTCCATATCTGCATTCAACTGATCTATGTCCATACATTTCACATGTGAAGCAACGAACTTCAAATTTCTTAGACACATACCTTAGTATTGTAGCTTGCATTTTTGTTAGGTTTGTCTCTACAAACATTTGCAGTGTGAGCAGGTTTATGGCAAACAAAACAAACAGGTTTAAAGACCTTCTTACTAGTAGGATTTTTGACCTTAGGAGTAGATTTGTTCTTAAGAGTGTTGCTCTTGGTACCAGAGGATTCACCTTTTTCAGATGTGTGAAAACCAAGTTCGAAGGTATCACCTTTCATCCTTTGTGATTGGATTTGTTCATCTAGCAACGCAAAACTCTTGTTGAACTTTTCTAGTTTCTCATTAGCTTCGGTGAGCTGTCTGGTGAGATCTTCATTATGTTTTGACAGGCTCTCTTTTAGAGATGATGTTAGTTCAAGATTTAGATGTAAGTTCCCTTTTTCTTCTCTTTCTGCATCCAAATGGTCATGCATAGTGACATTTTCCCACTTGATCTTGGCAATCTCTTGATCTCTTTCCTTGATAAGATCTTTAGCTGTCCTTCTGGCTTCTAGTTCCTGACTCATGTAGATAGTTATACTTTCTAACTCTCTCTTTAGATTTAGTTTCTCACTATTTAACTTTTCAACTTCCTCAGCTAAAGCATCAATATTGGCCTCATCTAAAGAACTATTATCAACCATTTCTAACATTTGTTCAGATAGCTCTCTCCTTTTGACTTGTGAAGCTTTCAGTTTGACCCTTAGGGTTTCAAGCTCATTTCTACTAGCTTCAAGCTCTCTAGCTATCTCAAAGTAGCTCATGTCCCCCATGGTGGTTTCAAGGTTCTCTTCTAAGCGATTAGGCTTTAAAGAAGTTAAGCTCTGATACTAATTGATGGACTTGAAAAGCACTGAGAGGGGGCGGTGGGTGAATCGGTGACACCAAAAATAAAACTACTTCAAACATTGACCGGTAGATGAACTTAACAAAACTTTTAAACATAATTCATGCAATCCAAAATGATATAACAACATCTATAATAAGTAAAAAATCCACCATAACACAAGTGTTTGTACGTGGAAAACCCAAATAGGTAAAAACCACGATGAGATGGAACTCACAAGTTAACTATCTGCAGAAATAGATAACTGACCGGTTAAGGTCTACAAAGTGCTCTGCTAGGAGCGAATCTTGTTAAAGATCCCAAAGCTTGATTAAAAGCTATACCCTATAAAAGGTAGTACCCTATTAGGAGTAACCTCGATAGAGGATTTTTGAATCCAAACTAATGGATCACCTTGTTAGAGGATTTGAACAATGAAGCTTGTTAGAGCTTACCCGGTTAGGGGATTTTAATTCTGCTGTAATTGTTAGAAGACAACAGGATTTGTTTGATCTATCTGAGTAGCACAATACTTGCTTGATCAGATCCTTTTAAGCGTATTCAACACTGCTTTTCCAACATACTCTACAACTTAACACTTTTTCCTTTGCACACAACATATCACTTTCGCTCATCCAAAATAATTCATTGTGATGTTCATATATAGACATTTAGATTTCATGTTGGCCTCAAGAAATCATAACACAATTTCCTAGGTGCAGTGTATCTGGTCAAGTGATCATACCTCATCACAAAAATACCGCCAAAACTTGTCGATGGTGATAACTCATCACACAAACAACAAATACCGGTTGGAAAACTAATATCAGTTAGAGTTAAACCGCTTGTCCTTGATGCTTCTAAGATAGTCTCCATTGGATCTTCATGTTGATGTTGAGACATGTACATCCACTGGTTGTCTCCATATATAGATACCATTTGTCACCATATACTGGTTAGAAATAAATCTCTAGTATACATGTTGTAGAATAAACAACTTGAAGTTATACCGGTAGACAATATGAACATATATGTGTGTATGTGTTTCATCAATGACAACATATGATGAATTCATTACAGTCATCATCAAGCCAACGGGACAAGAATAATTTCTTTAGCAGAATTGAACTCATCTTGTAGCTTTAAGTTCTTCAATCTTTCAGCATCATAATCTTCAAGTGCCATCTCAAGCTGCATCTCCAAATCCATATTCAATGATTCCGGTTTCAAGATCTTCCTCCGAGGCACAAGGCTCTGATACCAATTATTGAAAACCAATAAAACTGAGAGGGGGGGGGTGAATCAATGTTATACCGGAATAGTGGATTTTAGCCTTAACAAAACATTCATATACCAACCGGTATACCGGTATAAACATAATTTGAAAGAAGTAATGCAACTAATAAGCCAAACACATAAATGAGAAACATAACACATAGATTCATACGTGGAAAACCTCAAAGAGGAAAAACCACGGTGGGATTTGTGACCCACTATATCAATTAACTGGCCATATGAAGAGTTATTACAATATATGATGGGCCTGTGATTGCAAGAAGGCTTACAGCCTACAACACACTTCTCATCACAATAAGAGCCTCACTAACTACATAACAATCCAGACAATAATCCGAAGAAATATGAACTCCTTAATATAGCATCTCCTATGCTAGAATACAGTTGCGGTTTAAGCTCTGTCTGTTCTGGTTAAAACCCTAAACCTCAGTACCAGAATAACCCTTACAATGAATTCCTCACATACATAGTCTTTCTGATATATTTCAAATTATATCATATCTATATATCATTTCCGCATGTCTATCCTTATTCTTATTCTTCATTTAAAATGATGTAATCAATCTCCCCTATATACCCTATACAAATTTATGCCTTATGTCATCTTACAAAGATATATACAATATCATATTTACATGTTGGCCATATAGCATAAATGAATAAGCATTAAAATAATTTTCCGATGCCAGATCTAAGATGTGTCAGCCTCTAATACCGATGACCTTTATTGTACCATGTCGGCCTGCATTGCCGGTGACCAAAGAAATCTTCTATCCTACCGGTGTCGGTGTAGAGTCTATGAAGTACCTACCGGTACACCATATGAATCCGAAACCCAAAATCATGTTGCCATCAATGACAACATAGTGAAACCAACCAATATAGTGGCAATCAGCAACATTGTGTACTACTAATTTTGATAGGATTGCCAAAGCTGATTTTTCCCAAACTTTTGTGCCAAAGCCAACTTTCATCTTCTTTTCCCACAAAACATTTTTTTACCTTTTTTTTCATGATGATGTAGAGATCATTAGTTGTCCTATATGGTTTTTCTATCAATATTCCTTCCTTCTTGATTTTACATCCTTTTGTATGAAATGAGAGTGTAACCTTGATCATATAAGTGACTTACACTAAGAAGATTGTGTTTCAATCCTTCGACATACACAACATTCTTTATCTTTGTTCTTTCATTGTTTAGACTAATAGTTCCTTTTCCAACAATATTGGTTGTATCATTGTCTCCAAAACTTACTATTCCCCCATCTATGATTCTTAATGTGATAAATTTACTATTGTCACTAGTCATGTGACATAAACAACCACTTTTTATATACCACTTTTGTACATCATTTTGAGCATGTAGGGTGCTTTGTATTAGCATGAATTTTTCTTTTCTTTCTTATTTTTTGATACTTTTGAGTTCTTCTCTGTTTGTTCCACAAAAATGTCTTTATTTTTGTCTTGTTTTCGGGGATATACAAAAATAGCTCTAAAAAATCTCTTTTAAGGATTGGATCTGAGTCTACGAATATTTCTCAAATCTAGGTGCACAACTCAATCCCGCATCTATAGCTTGCTGTTTTCATGTTTTTACCTTCATTTCCAACACTCTATTCAGCAATTCAACTTACATAAGAGGGACCCCAAAATTAATCAATCCAATTAGCATTCAGTCTTAATCCTTGCTGGTTTTTGACTAAATTTTTTAGATTCCCTCTCTTTTGAATGTAATGGTCTCCCAGGTTTAAAATTAGTGGTTTTCATCTCTCTTGGGGTGGAAACCCTAATTTTTCACCATTACAAATAGGTTATGTATTTTTTGACCCTTTGGTGGCTTTGAAGAGTACTTCCTTTTTAGATGTATTATCCTTTTCAATCTTCATCTCATATGTAGGGATTCCATGTAGCTCATCCATGGATAATGTATCCAAGTCTTTCATTTCTTCTATAGTTAAAATTTTAGCATCAAATATTAAGGGAAGAGGTCTTAAAATATTTTTCACTACTATTGATTATTGTATTTCTCCACCAAGACCCTTTATGGTATTGATTATCTCTTCTACTCAAATCAAATAGGTAGCAATATTTTTTTTCATCCATCATCTTTATACTCTCAAATTTTCATAGATGGGTTTGAAGTTTTTTTTTCTTTACTTTGTTGTCTTCATAAATATTTTTTAATGTATGCCATATATCCTCAGCAGATTTGCAATGCATTAATTTCACAAGTTTTGGCTTGGTTAATCCACAGAAGATCGTATCCTTGTCTTCAACATTATTTTCACTTGCCCTTTTTGTTAATTTATTTGTAGGAGTTGCATGAGGTGTATTTATTTTCATATTTGATTGCCTAATGTAATATAAAATAGCACTTATATAAGTTTCCATCCTTAAGCTCCAAAATGCATAATTTTCCCCATCGAACAATTGAGCCTTATTGGAAGAGAATCCTTCTTGTCCACCTATGTGTTCTTTTTAGATCTACCTTCTAGTTTGTTAGAATAATTTGAAAGAACCAAATTTGATACCAATTGATGAACACACAATTAAATCAAGATGGGGGTGAATTAGTATAGCAACAATATTTTACTTTTAAAACTTATTTAATCACTTCAAAAAGTAATGAATATTATCACATATGTGTTGGTGTTTTCTATCCGAGTCTCCTAGAACCCTCTAAAGATTAGCCTTCTCTTATGATTAAGGGCTTCTAGGCCAATGATCAATGAATAAGGCAAAACCCTACTTAAACCATAAGGCTTAAAACTTCTACACTTTTGGCTCTGGAAACCAAGGAGGGCAATCCTATGATAATATCTTCTTGATTCAATCTTTGATCACTAATATAATTTTTGGTGTATTCTTCAAGGCTAGGATATCTTGGATTTGATTACCTTATAAGATCAGACAATATCATGTCCTACACTAACAAACTAAAAATAAAGAAATTGAAAGGAAATGATATGTTTTTGGATTTTTTGAATTTAAGATCCCTCAAAATCCTAACCCTTGAGATTACTAAGACCAAAGCCTTATAGGGAAATAGAGTCAAGCCAAAACAACATCATATGCAACCTTTACTCACAAAATTTCAATCTAGGGCTAACTAATTAAGTGCTTTACACCAAACTACACAATTGCTATTTTAGATGAAACTCTACTTTAAGATCCTAACATCACATTTAACCCCTTGTATCTTGATCAGAGCATCTTTAACTATTTCCTTGAAACAAAGCAGAAATCAAAATACACATTGCATTACATAGTTGGAATAATCAATGCTTACTCAAATATTCCAAAAGGATCAAACATCACATAAGGAGACAATTACACCAAATAGCCTTGAACACCATTTTTCATTATATGATATGAAAATATGCTTTATAGTAGTAGAATGACTTGTCTATCTTTCACTATCAATTCCTATTACAACACTACTCTGAGCTCCTAGAGATCAAAATTTCAATAGGTAAGGAAGAAGAATACAATGACTCTAATTTCCCTTTTATATAAACAAGGGATAAAACAAGCTTCAAGTCCACGGTACATGTGTCATACATTGAAAATCATAAAGATCCACCATCCCAAGAATTAGGATATTAGACAGTAGTGGATTGTTAACATAGAAAGGGAAGTCAAAGTAATAGGATAATCTACATTTATTTATAAAATTTATGATTCCACTCCTTGGAATAGAATGTTGGCTACTACTCAAAATAGTATGAGATCTAGAGTGTGGCTACTATGACACGAGATATGTTGGTTGGAAAGATTGCTGCATTTGAGCTGAGCAATTTTGATGAATCACATGGAAAGTCAGAGAAAAGATTTAGAGCATCTATATCTAGAAAGAAAAAGTATGACCCTGATGAATGCATAATATCCAAATATGAAAGAGAGAGAGGAGAGATGGAAGAGAAAGAAAGAGAATTGGATGAGCTTGAAGCACTGATTGCCCAAAGATTGCCTAAAGGAGTTGGTAAGTATGATAGTAAATTGCCTCTGAAATATTTCTCTTGCAACAAGACTGATGTAGAGAGTCCCGATGCCACTATAGGATAGGTTCCCCTAATCCAAGAAACCACCAAGGACCCTAGCAATCACACAACACTCCAGGGGTTAAGCAACATCAGTTTGACAAGTCCGACATGCCTCTCTCTAAACAAAAGACTATTGATACAAGGTCTCTTTTATTTACCAGTACAAAGTCTCTATGGTCAACAATGGTTTGGTCCCTTCTCCAGTGCAAAAATGACTATTTAAGGTTTTATTAGAAGTCCCCTAGGTCAGGGAGACCCCCTTCAATCACTAAGTTCAGGTTCCCTGTACCAGTTTGGGTAACTGCTACAACAAGGCCTACAAAACCTAGTAGCCCTCTCAGACTGGTTCTCTACACTTAACTCTTTATGTCTTCAAAAGACCAGACAAAAAATACTAGATTTGGATACCCTTCTGGGAGTTACAAAACATATCCTAAGAGTTCTTACCGGTAGGGAACACAAGAATCCAAACCTTACTTGGTTAGGAGACCGGTATAGCCCAATTAGGCCTATTTTGCAAAGGAGTGTGTAGACACAGACCTTAACTCATCAAAAAAACTCAAGGATTACTCTTAAGACATTGCAAAGACACCAATCCTAAGTCTTAGGCCATGATAAAACCTTTAACCCCTGATGTGAGACCTGTTTGCTTACTCTTGCCGGTGGCCACATGGAGTTGCCCATCTTAATGCATCAAACCCTCACCTCCAACTGGTCCTAACCTGCAAAAGGCCTTTAAAATCCTAAAATACATTGGCCATAATTGCATCCCCTTCAAATATATGAACCACCAATGAAGGATCAACAAGGCAAGGCCTTTCTTTGCAAAACCCTAGAAAAAACTATCAAATCTAGACTACTTCTAGAAATTTGCTGACTTCTTCCTTGTCTTGGTGAATTAGGACCTCATACTTGATGCATTTGAAAGGTGATTGGCCACTCTAACACATCCCATTTGTTTCCTAATTTAAAAACAATTGTACAGTACAATATACCACATAGAATAACGGAATTGCAGGAAATTCTTAGAAATCTATTACTTCGATGATGCCAAAGTTTACAAAGTCATTCTCCCCTCATTCTCCCCTCCCAATGATGATTGGGGATGACACTTTATACCTTCCTCAATGGTTATCAACCACTTTTTGAACCTAGGTGACCATTGGAAGGAAGTTTCTATTTGTAACCAAAAGTTGTCATTAAAAGTTATCAACAAAGTTGTCAAGTTTGAGAAACTTTTGACATATGTTAAATCCTACTACCTATAGGTGCTTCAACATGTCCTAAACCTTTCTAAGACATCTCCAACAAATAAACACCTATAAAAATACCCAACCAAATACCCTTAGGCCCATATTCCCATGGTGGCTTATCAATTTGCCAAATCCATGTCATTGGGTAACAAGGTGGGGATTATTACAAACACATCAAACATCAAACAAACAAGACTACCCTATTACATAGATTGAAAGGTCACATTCTAATGTGTGTCCTTTAGCCTTTATTTCTATTATCTTAGTCATGAGGTGCTCCTACACCAAAGACAAGACATTTTGCTTCTAGGTGCCCAAAGAGAATGTCTAAGTATGATAGGCATGATGGACTAGATAAGCATGATAGAAATGATAGATATGAGAAGCATGAGAAGTATGAAAATCCCTACAAGTGTAACCGAAAGTATAAGCACTAGAAGAACTATTATTATGCTTCTGATGAAGGTGTTACAGATGAAGAATCAGAAGGAGATGAAATTGTGTTTATTGCTCTCAAAGAATATGGACCAGTACCCGTTGATTCCATAAGATGCACTATTGAGGAGAAAGCTTTAGCTGCTAAAGTTGAAGAGAAAGATGAATGGGTGATTAAAAACAATTGTTCACATCATATGACTAGTGATAAAAGAAAATTTATGAATATGGAGAGATATGATGGTGGAATAGTAAGGTTTGGAGATGACAAAGCCTGTGTGATCCGTGGTAGAGGTTCTATTTCCTTTGATGGTAAGCATAACACTGACGATGTCTTGTATGTTGAAGGTTTGAAGCATAATCTCTTGAGTGTTGGATAGATGGTTGACAAAGGTTATGATTTGAAATTCAAGAATGGAAAATGCAAGATCCTAAATGCCTCCAGTATAGAGATTGTGTTAGAAACTAAGACTAAAGGTAATATCTTTCATTTCAATACTGGTGAGGAAAGTTGCTTGATTTCTTAGATTGATGAAAGTTGGTTGTGGCATAGGAGAATGTGTCATGTTAATTTTGACTCAATGATTAAGATCAGTTCTACTCAAGATGTTAGAGATTTGCCTAAAATTGTTAAGCCTGCTAATCCGATATATAAGGAATGTCAAATATGTAAGAAAACAAGAATTTCTTTCAAGAGTAAATAATATACATCAGATGGATTGCTAGATCTTGTGCATACTGACCTATGTGGACCTACTATAATACGAAGTGTGTAGGGTGGCATATATTTTATGTTATTTATTGATGATTATTCAAGGATGATGTGGGTTGCCTTTTTGAGGGAAAAATCAAAAGTATTGGACAAATTCAAGATATTCAAAGCAAAGGCTGAGACTGAGACATGATTGAAGTTAAAATGTCCAAGATCTGATAGAGAAGGAGGATTCTTTTTTGGTTAGTTTGACTCATTCTGTGAGAAGCATGGGATTAGAAGATAATTATCTACTCCTAGAACCCCACAACAAAATGGATTTGTTGAAAGAAAGAACAAAACTATCGTGGATGCTGCAAGGACTGTGCTGATTGAAGGGAATGTTCCAAAGATCTATTGGAGAGAATTTGTTAGCACTATTGTTTACACATTCAACCGAGTTCATATAAAAGGTGATACCGGTAAGACTCCTTATGAGCTCTGGTTTGGTCATGTTCCCACTGTGAGATATTTTATAATTTTTGGAAGCAAGTGTTATATCAATAAAGATGAGGATTTAAGAAAGTTTGATGTGAGAAGTGATGAAGGAATTTTCTTGGGATACTCTACAAAGAGCAAAGCCTACCGGTGCTACAATAAGAGATTGAGAAAGATAGTGGAAAGTGCAAATGTGAAAGTTGATGAGAACTATGGAAAAGAGATCAAAGCATGCATATATGATGATGATCAGGATGTTGTTTTAACACTAAATCAGACTGAAGAATTGAAGCAGAATGATCTGGTAGAGATTGTTAACCCACATATTGCTATTGCTGGTGGAGAGGTGTAGGAACCTGAAAATCAGAATAATCAAAAAATTCTGAGGTATGTAAAATTGAATCATTTTGAAAATCAGATCATTGGTGATAAAAATAAAGGCATAATGAGTAGAAGAAGGCTAGCTGCTGAAGATGTATGTTTGATTTCCAAAATTGAACCTAAAGATGTTGTTGAAGCTTGCAAAGATGAAAATTGGATGAACACTATGGAAGAAGAATTGAATTAGATTGAAAAGAATAAAACATGGGAGCTTGTGCCTAGAGCTAAAGACAAGAATATGATTGGTACTAAATGGGTATTCAGGAACAAATTGAATGAAGTTGGTGAAGTTGTCTGAAATAAAGCAACACTGGTATACAAAGGATATTCACAGAAAGAAGGAATTGATTATTAGGAGACTTTTTCTCCGGTGGCTAGAATTGAAGTTGTTAGACTATTGCTTGCATATGCTACTTATAAGGATTTCAAGGTATATCAGATGGATGTCAAGTCATCTTTCTTGAATGGTGACCTTTAGGAAGAAGTCTACATTGAGCAACCTGATGGATTTTCATTATCAGATGATGGAGACATGGTATGCAAACTGAAGAAAGCTCTTTATGGATTGAAACAAACCCCTAGAGTCTGGTATGCTAGATTGGATATGTATTTGCTGAAATTAGGATTTAATAAAGGTACTGCTGATAGTAATCCATATCTTAAGATTGAAAATGACAACATTTTGATTGTTGAAGTTTTTGTTGATGACATTATCTTTGGAGGAGATGATAACTTGAGTATGAAGTTTGCTGGTGAGATGCAGAAAGAATTTGAAATGTCTATGATATGAGAAATGAAATTTTTCTTAGGTTTGCAAATTTCACAGATTGGAAAAGGTATTTTTATGTCTCAAGCTAAATATGTGAAGGAATTAGTGAAGAAGTTTGGGTTAGAAGATTCTAGACCGGTTGAAACTCCTATGGTGACTGGCTGTAAATTATCTAAAAATGATGAATCTCTGAAAGGTAATCAAACCTCATACAAATCTATGGTTGGTGGACTGCTATACCCGACTCAAACTAGACTTGACATTATGCATGCTGTGTGCATGGCTGCTAGATATCAAGTTAATCCGAAAGAGAGTCATGTCACTATTGTAAAGAGGATATTCAAATATATGAAAGGAACTATGGATTATGGTTTGTGGTACCCTAGGAATGATGATTTCATGATATGTGCCTACAGTGATGCTAATTGGGCTAGTAATGTTGTTGACCGAAAGAGTACCTCCGGTGGTGCATTCTTTTTGGGTAAGAAATTGGTTTCATGGGCAACTAAAAAACAAGATTCAGTTTCCCTATCTATTGCTGAAGCTGAGTATATTGCTACTGCTAGTAATTGCACTCATGTAGTTTAGATGAAACAAATGTTGAAGGATATCAAAGTTATCTATGATGAGCCTACTGTAATATATTGTGATAATTCCTGTGCTATTAACATATCAAAGAATCTGGTGCAACATTCAAAGATTAAACTTGTATCAATCAAGTATCATTTCTTGAGAGAAAAAGTTAGTGAAGTTGGAGTATGTGTCTACAAAGGAACAAATTGCTGATATTTTCACAAAGCCTTTGCCTATAGATACATTTGTCTATTTGAGAGACAAGTTAGGGGTATCCACCCCTCCTGATGGGAACTAGATGCATTGAGTTGCATCAATCCAGTGGACTTCATAGTCTTATCTTCTTGTCCAAATTGATGAGTTCATGCCGCTCCTTTGATGGAGTAGTCTGTTTGTGGTTCAGTTGAGCTGATTTATTTAGCTAACGGGGAGAGTTTGGTTTTCTGTTTTGAGAACCTTTGTCATTGATTTCAAAGGGGGGAGAAGCATGTGAAACACTATTTTATCTTCTCGATCTTCGGGGGAGTTTTTTGGAGATGTTCTCTTTTTTTGCATTGACTGTTTTTCACATCCATATGTTGCCATCAAGGCCAAAGGAGGAGATTGTTGGACATTGTTGTTGCTTGGATATGATGTTGTCATTGATGTCAATATATTCCTGTGATTCATTTCTCTAGTGGTTGCAGATTGGTTTATTGAGATCATGGTTCAGTTTATGGAGTATTTCTTGTATCATTACATCCTTCTGTATTTATTTCAGTGATCCAAAAGCTTAGTTGATCATATCATATGATCCGGTTTGTAGTTTGTTTTTTCTGATCAGTACTTTGCAGAGTTCGGAATTTCCTTTGGTATATTCCGGTGTGATAGATCTTGAGATAAGATTTTGGGAGATTATTTGGGATGTTCATGTGTATCTACATTTCAGATGGATCGTGATTTGGTGCTCCGCAAGCTATCTTTCTAGTCCAAGTTGCTACTATTCGAGTGTTCTTGAGTTTCAGATGTTGATCAATGAAGATTTGATAAGCGGTGTTGGTGCAACTATTGTGAATGGTTCTAATGGTCTTGTTGGTGTTTCCTAATCATGTCCTATTTGTTTTGGTGGTCCACATTGATCCTTGTACGTGGTATTGGTGATTTTGTTGATCCGATGATATTCTTTGTGTTATGCGGTATTCTTGGTGGTATAGCGTGTTGCGGTTGATTTTGGCATAATTTTTGATGGTGTTGCCTGTTTGAGAATTTGATTTACCATGTTATATCATTTATATCATCATATTCATCCAGTGGTCGATTTTTATGTCATGTGATGTAATTTTGAAATTGTGAGATGAGGGTTTAGCCGACCTTGTTGCCAAGGTTGACGATCACTATATATATAGATGATATAGTCATGTAAATTGTGTATTGATGTGGTGTTTGCATTATCAGAGAGTGGTATATGTGGTGCTTGAGTGAATTTATCCTTCAGTGTGGTGTATTAAGTAGAGTAGACAAATGTGCTTAACCAGAACTATCATCAGGCATAAGGAGATTCTATATTTGTAGTCCATGTAATCCAAATTGTAGTCTGATCATTATTGTAAGGTAGTGAACCTTTCCTGAGGGTTGTAGCCTTCTGGATCATCCTATTTTGAGCAGTGAAATTTAGACAGCGTGTCTGAATGCGTGTGTATTCCTCATTGTAATATTTTCACATACTACCACAGGGCATCATCTTATTGTGGGTAGGTTCTCACTGTGGTTTTTCCCTTAACCGGGTTTTCCATGTCAAAATCTTGGTGTTGTGTGTTGTGCTATCAATTTGCTTATCTTTATTGTTACTACAGTTTATGAAATTTATTTTTAAGGTTAAGTTTGACAATCTGGTGAAAATTGATTCACTGCCCCCTCTCAGTTTTACTTCATTGTTGTTGCCAACACTTACAAGGTCACATCACCCTTTGTATGCATCATCAATTTTCTTATTATCCTTGATAACCTATGATTGACTAAACCAATTACTATCTCCACTATGAAGTTCTTCTTTGATGCCTTCTCCTTCTCTAGTTCATCTTTCTAATATTTCATCATATACATCAAATAATCTCTATCTCCAAAATTAGGTGCTTGAATTGTAGTAGCTTGAAGGATTGGGATTGTGCCTGTCTCCAATGCTTCAATCTCTTGGAGAAGATTTTGATTTTCAATTACTTTTACATATGCTTCTCCTTCAAAGTCTAAAAATTATTGTATAACTTATTAGTAGATACTTTACTGAATAAAGTAGTATTCACTATCAGTTTTTCTACCTCAGGAGTTGAAGTATTAGTCACCCTCTTGACCATTGCACTCCTTCTAAATTGATCATAATTCTAGAAATGATCTGGTTTTTTAGTACTTGGTGAAAAAGACCATACTCCATAATCCAAAATTTGGACTGAAGACTGATCTTAATAAATCCTACTCCACCTTATCCTCTAAATGATAATTTTATGTTTTGATCCTTTCTTATAGTATGGAATGCTAAAGTAGTGGAAATTTCTCATCTAGATAGCAATTAAACTCCCACATCTTTCACCATTTGCTCACCCTATTCATGAGTGATGTTTTCAACACTAAAGTCAAACTTTGTTGGTGTAAATTATGTCTCATAAATTGACTTATGGTAATGCATTTCATTGTAGTTTGCATATGGGACACTTTGGGAAGTGTGCACATAGGGAAGTTGCTTGTAGGAGAAATTCCACCTTTTGTGGTCTTATCTTGTTGTCACATTCCACCTTCGGTTGGTGATCCATCTTTACTAGAATTATCAATTGTTTCTCGTACTTACTCTTGTTTCTAATTGGGCCACATGTCATGATTGTGTACTCACATATCCATATGGATTTGCCTTTATAAGAAGGCTCTTATTCATTGTATGGTTTATCCAGTTGATCATATTTTGCATCTTGAAGAGAATATAGTTTGTTCTTATCTATTTTGTTCTCTCTTGCTTTCATGTTATTCATTGGCCTCTAGATCTTGGTTGCTATAGGCAAATTCTCACATGGTATCAATGTTAAGTTTTGATCAGATTATAATAGGTAGGTATTTTAAATTTTATTTTAACTTTAATCTCAGGTTGATGTCAATTCAAACCATTTTTGGTGGAAATCCAATATGCAGGAGATATATGCATTCACGAGAAGAGAGTATCACAAACTAATGTATGAATATGTTATAGACTGCTGTATATTATTTACCATGATCTATAGATATACTTTGATTTGCAGGGTGAATACTTAATTCAATCTTGATTATTATCTTCTGTTATTTCTGCATATATTGTTATCGATTTTTCACTATCGATAATACACAAGGTAATCTGAAAACTGCAGGTGTCGATTGCTAATGTAGTAAGTATTCGAATTGTCCATTCTACTATCGACTGAATTCATAATTTGATAATATATGATAGTGGGTCGAACCACATAGAGTCATGAATCTATGTGGAACCGACGTTATTCCACATAGAGTCGTGACTCTTATGTGAAGCCACGTCTAACCATAGCAAAGCAACCAAACCTTAAACACATTGAATTCTAGCAAATAAGTCAGCAATAATAAAATTGACAACAATAATAATCAATATTAATTAGAACAATCATTAATAGCAATCGACGATCATATAATATAGTCAATACTATACATAATCAATAACATAACTGTTATCGACTATGTTTTTACAACAACTTACTTGGCAAGTCCCTTGCTTATAACTAAGGTTTCAGAGCCACATCATCAAATATGATGCCACATCAACATGCTTTTTGCCAAGGTGTCTAAAACAGCCCCCCCAAAAAGTGAGACCAATAGGCCTGCAAAAGAGACCCCAATAGTTGTGCAGCTGATATGGCATTACCTATATGTGTGTGTGTGTGTGGGGGGGGGGGGGGAATGTGGTGACAAAAATGAGTAACTCAAATCCAGGATATCCACACACCAATGGTGACTCTTGGTGCAAGTATATGGACTGATTCAATCAATTCAACTTCCCAAGGGGTGTTCCTGTTGGCATTTGGCATTATAACAGACAATGGGAGATTGTTGGCATTTCAAAAAGGATATTGAGAAGGTTGTTGATGATTATGGATATAACTGATTAAGGATGTTTACTGTCTTGATATTATTATTTTTTCATTGATGTCAAGAAATTGATTTTCTAATTCAATATGATGTTGCCATATCTTGAGAAGTATGATTTGAAGAGTATAAAGTTGTCGGTAAAATACATAGAAAGAATATGATGAATAAGGGGATGAATAAGATATTCAATGAGCAACTATTACTGAGTTAGACAATGATGAGATCATGATGATTAGATTGTTTTATAATCATACATATGTTGTAAATTGTAAGGTTAATACTATACTATGTTACCGAGCAAAGAACCTAGTCGGTAAACCCTAAGGAACCTAGTCGGTAAACCCTAAGGTTATCGCTATCAGTTAATGAAGGCAGAATGTCTACCGAGTGAAGTTTAGTATTTACCAAGTTGTTACTGAGTTGTAACCGAGCTGTAACATAATACATTAAATGGTTACATGCATTATTTAATGAAGGAAGCTGATGAGCTGGAACTGATTAAATGATTGGTATGCCATGCATGAAGTTTGTTAATGAATCTATGGCAAAGGAAAATCGGCATGAAGATCTACAACTTAGATTAAACTGCAATACCCTAGCACAAGTTCCAAGAAATGTATGCAAGTTCCAAGGTAGGGTAAACATTTTCAGATCGAAGGATACATTGAACTTGGTCAAAGTTTGAAGATCTGATGGCTATGATTGATCATGGGAAATGTGATCAAGGAGATTAAGCGGTTAGCTAATTGTTTTTAAATAGGGAACTATTGATAAACAATGTATGTGGGCAAATGTATGCATAGGGATGCTACATAGTGATTACCGAGCACATAGGCTTGAAGACCTGTTTGAATAACAGAGTATAGAAGCCCAGCAGATGGACAAGATTAGTTCTATGTCTAGATTGTATTGAGCAAATAAGAATCTGCTTTAGCATTTTAGATGTGAAGTTGCAGATAGATTTTTATTACTATTATTTTGTGAAAGTAATAGAAAATCTCTTAACTGAGTGGACTTAACATTCTTATTTGTAAAACCCTCTAGCAAGGTGACATTCTGATTGAGTGTTTGAAATCCTTTAACAAGGTCACTTCTAACAAGGTGAAGATCCTAACAGATCTGAGGGAAATCCCTTAACCAGGTCACATCTAGCAATGTGTTTGTAATCTTTAACAGGATTTGCTTTTAACCGAGCATACTCTAGAAGAGTATATTTCTTAGTGGGTCTGAAATCCCACATTGGTTTTTCCCTATTTGGGTTTCCACATTAAATCTAGTGTTATGAGGTTTATGATGTTTATATGCTTTTGAGTTTGCATGTTTAACAATTTTGGTTATATTACTGAAGTATATGTTACCAAGGTTGAATCTGATGTTTTTATGGTAGATTAAGTTTCTATGATTCACCTCCCCCCTCATCTTATTGGCTATTGGATCTGTACTTACATTAAGTATCATAACTATCAATTGGTATTAGAGCTTTGGACTCCAGAATAAAAGTTTAAAGGTACTTGAGGCAAAGATCCAAAGATGTATAAGAGGGATGCACTGAACTGAACAAGTCAAGTTTCTCTACATGGCAGAAAAGGATGAAGCTGCACCTATCAGGAGTTGGAGAATATGCTGTATATTATTTGGAGAATGATTTCATCACATCGAGCACCTATCCATTGATAATGGAAGAGATAAAGGCAAAGAAAGAACATATCCAAGCAATGATTGAAATAACATCTGCATTGACCGACTCAGAGTTTAATGATCTAGAAGGTTGCAATGATGCAAAGGCTATGTGGGATAAGCTCATATCAGTATATGGAGGAGATGAACATGTTCAAAGAGAAAAAGTAGATAGTCTAAGAGGGAAACTTGAATCTATGAGGATGAATGAAGGTGAGAACATAACCCAGTACAGTACAAGACTAAAGGAGATTGTCAATCAAATCAAAGGAGCAGGTGGAACTATTGAAGAAAAGGATATAACAAGTAAGTTGTTAAGAACCCTTCTACCGGCTTATGCAATCAGAGTCTCTGCAATCAATGAATTGAGGTCTGTACCTAATATGCCAGTTTCTTTAGATGCTACTATTGGTAAGCTACATGCATTTGAGTTAAGTAACTTTGATAATAGTGGATCTTCGGTAAATAAAGTTGAATCTGCATTTAGTTCTTTTCATCTTGATGAATCTAATGATTACAATGAAAGAAAGTATAAGTACTCTAAAGGAGATCACAGTGGAGCAAGTGAAAGATTTCATAAGAACATGGAAGACGTACACAAACTGTATGAGGAAATTAGAAAGCAGGAAGAGTTTGAAGCACTATTAGCCAGAAGGTTACTGAGAGGCAAAGGTAAGTATAAAGGAAAACTACCTTTGAAATGTTTCAATTGTGATAAAATAGGACATATGGCTTCTAACTGTCTTGACAAAGAATCTACTGAAAAGAGAGATTACTGAGATGACAAACAGAAAGACAATCATTACAGAGGACACCGAGACTTTAGAAGAAGAGATAGAAAGACATGCTTAATAGCTGATGAGGAATCCAATGATGATAAATCAGATGAAACTGATACAGAGGAAGTAGTTTATGTGGCTATCAAAGATGGATCAAATGAAGAAAGGTATGAAGAAAAAGCCCTAATATCTCATGTAAATACTAATGATTCTTGGATCACAGATAGTGGATGCTCACATCATATGACAGGAGATAAACACAAGTTTGTTATGTTAGAAGATTATGATGGAGGCTATGTAAGATTTGGTAATGATGCACCATGTCTGGTGAAAGGTAAAGGATCTATAACACTTCTTGACAATGCAAGATGCAATGATGTTTATTGGGTTGAAGGTTTGAAATACAATTTGTTGAGTGTAGCACAACTAAACAATACAGGTTACCAAATAGAATTTCAGAAGAGAATTGTCAAAGTTCATGACAAGAATGGAAAGTTAGTTGCTACCAGGACACAAACAAAAGGTAACACATTTCACCTTGACTCAACTCAAAACAAGTGTTTGTATGCAAAGATAGATGATACCTGGTTATGGCATAAAAGGTTTTGTCATGTAAGTTTTGATAATCTGATCAAAATAAGTAAGAAGCACCAAGTAAGAGGTCTACCGAGTCTAGAAAAGCCTGAGAATGCTATGTGCCAAGGATGCCAGATGGGTAAGATGACAAGATCAAGCTTTACAAGTAAGTCTTACACTTCTAAGGGAATTTTAGATCTTGTGCACACTGATCTTTGTGGTCCTATGAAAGTTCAAAGTTATTATGGTGATAAATATTTCATATTATTTGTGGATGACTATTCAAGGATGATGTCAGTTAAGTTTTTAAAAGAAAAATTAGAAGCTTTTCAAATGTTTAAATGGTACAAGGCAAGAGTTGAAAATGAAACAAGAAGACAACTGAAATGTCTTAGATCAGATAGAGGAGGAGAGTTCACATCAGATGAGTTCAACTTATTCTGCAATGATCATGGTATTAAAAGACAAGTCTTTGCACTGAGAACTCTACAACAGAATGGAATAGCTGAGAGAAGAAACAAAACTATTGTGGATTGTGCTAGAACATTGATGATTGAAAAGAAAGTGCCACAAACATTTTGGAGAGAAGCAATAAGCACAACAGTTTACACCCTGGACCGAGTACAACTGAAGAAAGGTACTTTGAAGACACCATATGAAATTTGGTATGACAAGAAACCTAATGTAAGTTATTTTAAAATCTTTGGAAGTAGATGCTATGTACACAAAGATGATAGAAATGGCAAGTTTGATCAGAAAAGTGAAGAAGGAACATTTCTAGGTTATTCTTCTAGAAGCATAGCATTTAAATATTTGGTCAAATCATCTAACAACATAGTAGAAAGTGCAAATGTGAAAATTGATGAATTTGCAGAAAGAAACGATGAAGGAAATTACAAAGAACCAGAAGATTACGATGAATTTGTCTATGTTCAACCGACAAGTTTTACCAAGAAAACTGTTGAAGAAAATATCCAGTTACTGAATGATGAAGAAGATCATACAGAGCCTACCGAGCCTGTATTAGCCAAGTATGTCAGAAGACCTCATGCACCAAGTCAGATTATAGGAGATAAGGATGATCCAGTGATGACAAGGAACAAACTGAGACAGAACACATGTCTGATATCTGAATTTGAACCGAGGATAGTGAAAGAGGCATTTAACAGTGAAGATTGGATAAATGCTATGATAGAAGAGATTGACCAAATCAAGAAGAATGACACATGGACACTAATCCCAAGACCAAAGGACAAAAATGTAATTGGTACAAAGTGGATTTTTAGAAACAAGCTAAATGAAAAAGGAGAGGTCATTCGAAATAAAGCAAGACTAGTTTGCAAAGGTTATGCTCAAGAAGAAGGAATTGATTATGGTGAAACTTTGGCACTTGTGGCTAGACTTGAAGGAGTAAGAACATTGTTGGCATATGCTGCTTTCAAAAACTTCAAGGTATATCAAATGGATATCAAATCTGCATTTTTGAATGGAATATTAGAAGAAGAAGTTTTTATTGAACAACCTAAAGGATTTGTTGAAGAGCATTATATGGTCTGAGACAAGCACCTAGAGCATGGTATGAAAGATTGCACTCTTATTTGATTAAGATTGGTTTTATAAGGACAAGTGAGAACAACAATATGTACATGAAGAATGATGAAAATGGAATACTGATCTCAGCCATATTTGTTGATGATATTATATTTTGTGGAAATGACTCTCTTTGTAAGAACTTTGGAAATGAAATGAGCAAAGAATTTGAGATGTCATTAATTGATGAGTTAAAGTATTTTATAGGTTTACAAATATTGCAAATGAAAAATGAGATTTTCATTACTCAATCCAAGTACATAAAGGAAATCTTGAAGAAATTTGGAATGGAGGATTCAAAACCAATAAGTACTCCTATGACTACCAACTATAAAGTATCAAAGAATGATGAATCTGCATCTATTGATGAGACACTTTACCGATCCATGATTGGAAAGCTACAATATGTTGTTCATAGTAGACCAGACATACCACATGCAGTAGGTATAGTTGCAAGATTCTTTGCAGATCCGAAGGAAACACACATGACAACAATCAAAAGAATTTTTAGATACTTGAAAGGCACTGAGGATTATGGCTTAGTATATCATAAAGGAAATGATTTTGATTTAAAAGTTTATACTGATGCTGATTGGGCAGGCAACATCGATGATAGGAAAAGCACAAGTGGAGGAGCTTTCTTTTTAAGAGAAAGACTAGTGAGTTGGCTTAGCAAGAAACAAGGATGTGTTTCACAGTCAACAGCAGAAGCTAAATACGTTGCTGCAGCATTGAATTGTACCAACATAGCATGGATCAAACAACTGTTGGAAGGAATACATGAGAAAGTTACCGAGCCAGTAACTATATTCTATGACAATACTAGTGCCATTAACATTTCAAAGAATCCTATTATGCACTCTAAGACAAAGCACATCTCTATCAAATATCATTATCTTAGAGAAGAAGCTCAAGAGAAGAAAGTGGTGTTGGAATATGTTAGCACAAAGGAACAAATAGCAGATATCTTCACCAAGCCACTACCAAGGGACACTTTTGAATATCTCAGAAGTAAGTTAGGGGTCCTACCCCTATCTTCTACTCACTGACCGAGTTTGGTGAAAGCATCAATTCAATGACTCTATTGAATATCTTTTTAGAGTTGATGCTGATTTACACACTTTAGGATGTTTTCTAAAGGTGCGTAGGAAATAATATAGGATACAATACAGGGAATAGGAATTGAAGACAAAATGCTCTGACCGAGACTCAGTTTATACACAACAACAGGAATTCACTTCATACAGGAAGAAATTATGTTTTAGTTCTTTACTTTTTGGTATTGTTGTCAAAGGGGGAGAAGACTAATATAAGGGGGAGAAGACTGATTAAAAAGACTGAAACTGAAGGAGAGAAGACCAAAAAAAGGAGAAGTCTAATGTATGGGGGAGAATTCTAATGACAACAAGAGAGCATTTCAGCATTTCAGAATCACAACAATCCGAATCTTTTTAAGGTCAAATCAATTGGTTTTGCCATCAATGCCAAAGGGGGAGATTGTTGGCATTTGGCATTATAATAGACAATGGGAGATTGTTGGCATTTCAATAAGGATATTGAGAAGGTTGTTGATGATTATGGATATAACTGATTAAGGATGTTTACTGTCTTGATATTATTATTTTGTCATTGATGTCAAGAAATTGATTTTCTAATTCAATATGATGTTGCCATATCTTGAGAAGTATGATTTGAAGAGTATAAAGTTGTCGATAAAAGACACAGAAAGAATATGATGAATAAGGGGATGAATAAGATATTCAATGGGCAACTATTACCAAGTCAGACAATGATGAGATCATGATGTTTAGATTGTTTTAACATCATACATATGTTGTAAATTGTAAGGTTAATACTATACTATGTTACCGAGCAAAGAGCCTAGTCGGTAAACCCTAAGGAACCTAGTCGGTAAACCCTAAGGTTATCGCTATCAGTTAATGAAGGCAGAATGTCTACCGAGTGAAGTTTAGTATTTACCGAGTTGTTACCGAGTTGTAACTGAGCTGTAACATAATACATTAAATGGTTACATGCGTTATTTAATGAAGGAAGCTGATGAGCTGGAACTGATTAAATGATTGGTATGCCATGCATGAAGTTTGTTAATGAATCTATGGCAAAGGAAAATCGGCATGAAGATCTACAGCTTAGATTGAACCGCAATACCCTAGCACAAGTTCCAAGAAATGTATGCAAGTTCCAAGGCAGGGTAAACATTTTCAGATTGAAGGATACATTGAACCTGGTCAAAGTTTGAAGATCTGATGGCTATGATTGATCATGGGAAATGTGATCAAGGAGATTAAGCGGTTAGCTAATTGTTTATAAATAGGGAACTATTGATAAACAATGTACGTGGGCAAATGTATGCACAGGGATGCTACATAGTGATTACCGAGCACAGAAGCTTGAAGACCTGTTTGAATAACAGAGTATAGAACCCCAATAGATGGACAAGATTAGTTCTATGTCTAGATTGTATTGAGCAAATAAGAATTTGCTTTAGCATTTTAGATGTGAAGTTGCAGATAGATTTTTATTACTGTTATTTTGTGAAAGTGACAGAAAATATCTTAATCAAGTGGACTTAATAGTCTTATTTGTAAAACCCTCTAGCAAGGTGACATTCTGATTGAGTGTTTGAAATCCTTTAACAAGGTCACTTCTAACAAGGTGAAAATCCTAACAGATCTGAGGGAAATCCCTTAACCAGGTCACATCTAGCAATGTGTTTGTAATCTTTAACAGGATTTGCTTTTAACCGAGCATACTCTAGAAGAGTATATTTCTTAGTGGGTCTGAAATCCCACAGTGGTTTTTCCCTATTTGGGTTTCCACGTTAAATCTGGTGTTATGAGGTTTATGATGTTTATATGCTTTTGAGTTTGCATGTTTAACAGTTTTGGTTATATTACTAAAGTATATGTTACCGAGGTTGAATCTGATGTTTTTATGGTAGATTAAGTTTTTATGATTCACCCCCCCCCTCTCATCTTGTTGGTTATTGGATCTATACTTACATTAAGTATTAGAACTATCAGTTCCATTGTTCTCTATCTCATAGGATCCCTAAAGTCAATGTTTTACCCTCAGATCACTGAGCAAAGTGATTTAGGAATGACAACTCCAAGAATGAGTGATGTTTGATTTATATCCATGAATGTATTCTAAGATGTATTATATTGAAACTATGATCATGAAGCTAGCATAAAGATCATGATGAGATTAGTAAACTATTCTAGAAATGATATACTAGTCTAACATGAATATTCTATGATATATAAAAATGCTTCTAAATGCTATTATGATGATTTAACAAAGAGAGACTAAATGTTTAGTAATTTAGGCTATAATGTAGATGCATGAAAACTTGGAGAATATGAAAATGAGGAATGAGAGATCTATTTATAGGGAAAATAGGGCAATGGATTGTCAAGATTGGATAATCTTAACAAGGGTCAGGATTGAAAGTTAATCAATCCATGTTTACAATTCTCACCAATGAAATGGTGAGAATTGTCAACAAGAGTTTTCTTGAGAGGAGATGTGAGAAGCATTAAATGCTTGAGAAGACATGAAGGTTACTCTAGGAGGTAAGGGTTAAGGTTAGATGAGGGTTAAGTTAGAGAGAAAGTCTCTATCCAAAGGTCAAAGACGAGTTAACCATAAATGTTTATGTAAGAGCCTTTAATGGTTTGGAAGACTTTATAGGTTAACCATTTGAAGACACAAAGCCTTTAATGGTTGATGCTCTGCAAAAAGGATTAGAAAATCTGTTTGATGGCAACACACACAAGAGCACAAGAAACAAACGTTAGTGTTAGCAACAAAAGATTATCCTAATCAGGCATATCAAGAGAGATATTAAGCATGAAATAGAAAGCATATAAACATAGAATAAAATAGCTAATCAAGATGCTCATAGTTGCTCCTCCCTTGTTCCTCTCCTCTCCAAGTCCCAAATGAGTGTAGCTCTCAGCTTTTAGCACTAGCCATGGATGCCATATGGAGATTCAAGATAGTTGAATATGATAAGAAAATGCTATGCAAGTGTAGATAGTGATGCTATGAGAAAGCTCTATGCTAATGCTAGTATAACAACAATACTCTAATGCTTCTCCCTTTTTTTGTTTGAGGAGAAGGGTTCTATTTATAGAAGAAGTGGGGAAATGAAGGGTTAAGATTGAATGGTTTAATCAAGGGCCAAGTTTTAAAGTTGGGGATCCATGTGTACAATTGGCACCAATAAAATGGTGACAAGTGTCAACATAGGATTGGGTTGAGAGAAGAGGTTGGAGGCATTAAAGGCCTGAGAAGACCTCATGGTTATCTAGAGGCTAAGGGTCAAGTCCAAATTAAGATTACCCACTAGATTAAGAGTTAATCCAAGGATAAACCTTTGTGCAAATGTTTAAGAGATAATCATGGTCAAAGCATTAATGGCCTGATGAGACCTTTGGGTTGGGTAGAGGTTGAGTCAAAACAAATGTTTTAACCATGTGGGAGGATTTGAGGTAACCATTAATGGTTATTGGAGACTTTGGGGATTAAGTGGTTGAAGGTTGAAAGCCTTCAATGGTTATCAAAGACTTTGAGCCATTTAGTGGTTGAAGGTTGAAAGCCTTTAATGGTTATCAAAGACTTTGAGGGTTTGAGAAGTGACTTCCCTTTTGCTTAGGAATGTGACAAAGTTTAGAGAAGGGGTTAGGTTATTTATAAGTGATTAGAAAATTCTAGAAGGGGTTTAGGCATGCAAGTGGATTTTATAGGAAAATGCAAGTGGGAGAAATTTTGGTATTTTCAATTAAAATAAAATCATTTATTTCAATTAAATGGTGTAATTTGCATTTGGATAAATATTCAAATAAATATTAATTTATTTAAATGAGAAAAATGAAGATAAAGCATTAAAATGCTTGAAGACTTTGAGGGAAACCATTAAAGGCTTGAAGACTTTAAGGAAAACCATTAAAGTCTTAAGAAGACTATAGAAGGAAGCCATCAAGTTTGAAAACTTTAAAGCCATCAAGTTTTGAAGACTTTAAGGGAAACCATTAAAGGTTTCAAGTGGGTGAGGATAAATAGGATTTTAAATAAATAATTTATTTAAAATAGTTGTGCAACTTTCATTTGTAGGAAAATGCAAGTGGGTAGAGGATAAAGGTGATTTAAATAAATTATTTATTTAAAATAATTGTGCAACTTGCTTTTGTAGGAAAATACAAGTGGGTAGAGGATAAAGGTGATTTAAATAAATGTTAATTTATTTAAATGTGAGAGGTGGGATTTTGGGGGATTTAAATAAATATTAATTTATTTAAACGTGAGAGAAGATTTAATTAAACAAATATGATTTATTTATTTAATTAATGGTTTGAATTTGGTTAAGTGAATTAAATCAAATAAATTGAATAATTTATTTAATTAATAGGAGAAGAGGGTTAAGATGAATTAATTAAATATTAATTTAATTAATTCATTAATTGATGGTTAAATAATCAAATAAATACTAAGTATTCATTTAATTAAGTGGACAGATTTATGTGACTACAATGGTTATTGAAGACTTTGGAGGCTTTGAGAAGTGACTTCTCTTTTCTTAGGAATGTGACAATAATTAGGAGTTGAATTAGGCTAAATTGGAAGGGATTAGAAGAATCTAGAAGGGGTTTAGGAGGCAAACGGGAGATTCAGGAAAATGCAAGTGGATGGAGGAAGATTTTAATTGAAATAAAATTACTTTATTTTAACAAAATAGATGCAACTTGCATGAATATAAGTGGGGGATTTAATAAATAAATTAGATTTATTTATTTGCAAGGATTAATTTAATTAAAAAGGGAGAAAGGGGAATTAATTAAATAAAGTGATTTATTTAATTAAAGGCTAGAAAAGACTTAGGTGAATTTAATTAAATTGAGTAATCCATTTAATCAAATAGACGAATATGAAGAAATTAATTAAATAGAATTTAATTAATAGGGGGAATGGGGTTAAAATAAATATTAAATATTCATTTAGGAAGGTGGTCAGATTTATACATCTACAATATATATATATATATATATATCTATATATATATATATATATATATATATATATATATATATATATATATATATTACTGTATAAATGATTATACGATCATGCAATACTGATTATAGTATGTTAGATATGCAACCAAATATAAATTAAGGATATAGATCAAGATTAATATATAAATGTCTGAGGCCGAAAAGACCAATTAGACATTTGTAGATCAATTGGATTTATCTGATCGAAGCTACATATTTCTAACAATCAAAGCCATTAGGTCTTCATTAAGTAGTCTTTTTGGAGAGATCTTGGTGCATTTGATTTTTAGATTTGGGGAGTATACCAATTTGGGAGCATCTCATGCCAATTTCGACCTTGCTATTTAGTCCAGGAGGGTGTTTCCATTAATTTTGAGAATAAATTTGACCATTTTTGGTGAAGGTTGTTTTCGAGGCAAATTTTTTTTCGGTAGGTCGTATGACTTGCTGGACAGTACGATTTTCAAAAAATATAAAAAATTCAATTTCCCGCAACTTAGAAATTTTTTTTATTAGTTTGCAAAAAAATTCATTTGTTTGTAAAAGTTTTTAAAAAAAAAAAAATTATTACTTTTTTGGGGGGGTCCGCAGACCCCCCTACACATCCATCTGAAGTCTTTATTGTTGTAGGCCCGTACTTTTTTTCCAGACACCTGCTATTTTTTCTTCGGCATATATTTGATCTCCCACCCCCACTGCTACTTTACTTTGCTTCCCAAGGCTCTTTGTTTCCTACACCCATAAGCATCGCCCCCATCACTGGCTGGTTCTCTGCACCATCTTGCTCCTCAGCCGCCTTCGATCGCTTTGTGCACCACCTCGACTTACATGTAGTCCTTGTAGGTTCCTCCTCTATTGTGCTTGTTGCTAGGTCGCCACCTTTGAATTCCTGCACCACACCTTGTGCTTGCGCCTCCCCTTGGTCATGCCTAGCTCCTACAACATTGGGCTCACCTCAGCCATGCGACGCTCCTTTACTTGTCCACACAAGGATCATACATTCATCTCTTGTTTTCCAGCTCAACTCCACGTGGCATCCATTGATACACCTACACATTTTGCTCAACGTGACACATGGTACATTTTTATTGGTTCGTACGGTGCCTGATTTGTGCATAGTTAGATCACCAAACAAACAACCATATTGGATCCATATAGGTCCATGCAAGAATGACACATTATCCACTCAGTCAACTGCCACATCACCTGCCTAGCCAATGATTCATACAACCACCTTAGTTGCCAAATCACCGGCACTATACGATGCCATGTCAACAATTTGTACTGATGATATCTGCATCATATTTTGGCCATGACGACCATACAATAGTCAAATTTAGCATAGTATTTTGCTAACGTCAGCACTGCATCAACATTTTTTGATTTTTTTTTGACCCCTCTCAAATGAGCATTTTGATTTTACAGTCCAACTTTAGAGGCTCATATATATCTTGGTCATTTTGAGGCCTTTCTCAGTACAATTTTTTTTTATTTGGGCTAATTTTTTGTGCTCTCCATAGTGGTGTGGTTAGTTTCTAATTTTAGTGGCCAAATTTTTCAAAATTTTTAGTTTTTCACAATTGCACTTGTCCAATCCTCAATTCTGCAACTTCTTGGGCTCTGTTCTGGCTCATTCAATCTCCTTTTTAGGTGTCATTTTTCAAAAGTCCATAATTTTTCATATACTTTCATGTGGTGCTATCAATTTTTCAAAATTTTGAGTAGAAATTGTAATTTCAATATTTGATCTTTTTTGGCCTATTTGGTACTTGTAATTTGCTTGGATCTCAGTTTAGATCTCTTGCGTTATTGGTTTGAGTCTCTTATAGCCTATTTAAGGTAGTTGTAATCTTGAAATCAGAATCCCACTTTGCCCTTGTTTGCAAGTGTTCCATTATACACGCACTAAATATAAAGTGCCAAATCATCATTTTGAGGGGGGGGTTTTCTTTGATTAGTGAATTTTGGGGGCGTCTTGTGTGGTTGTGCCTCTCTTTATCTTGTGCTTTTTTATTTTGTTGGTACGGGTTCTCCTAAATTTCCACTTTTAACTCCACATAACTATGCTTCTTGGAAAATTGATGCATGGAGTAAGTTAATGGAAAAAAGGATTAACTCACTATATTTATGGAACTATTATTGCACGAGTTGATCCTAAAGCTGATACTAACACTCACATGGAATGTATCACTAAAAAAATTATGGCTCTTGGAACTTTGAGGAAGTATGTATCAAAGGATCTCATCTTTCACATTGAGAAATGTACAATAGTTAAGATGCTTGGGATATCTTGGGTAAATTGTATGGCCAAATTGATGAGGGCTATCATCTTGATAAATGATCTCACTATGTTGGATTCCAAGAATTCTGATACAATCCAAGACTATGTCACTAAGGCAAATGAGCTAAGAGTGCAGCTTAAGGATTGTGACATTAACAAGAAGGATGCACAGTTGGTCTACAATTTGTTGGGAAAGCTTCTATTAGAATATGCAGCATTTGTTTCTAGCTTTCAAACTCATTGCTTAATGGTGGGTAGTTCTTTTACTAAGCCCTCATTTGATGCATTCACATAAATGTTGATGTTAGAGAAGTCAAAGTTGATGAGCATGGGGATTCTCAAGTCTTCAAAGTTGAAGGCTTTGGTGGCTAATCAATGGAATCAAAGCAATCAAGGAAAAGGCAAGAACCAAAAGTAGTCTAAGACAAAGCCACAACAAGATAGAGCACAATCATCCTCTCCACAACAAGGTGATTGTACATCCTCACTTAAGGGGAAATCATATAAGGAGAAGATTTTTTTTCATATTGCAAGGAGTCAGGACATGGTGAACACCATTGTTACAAGAAGGATATTGATGAATTGAAACATCTTGAGAAGAATAGAATTAGTTTTCTTTATAAAATATCTACTTCAGTTTCTTCTTCCAAAGAAAAGGAAATTGATAAAGAAAAGGATCACACTTTTGGGATAAGTAAAGGACAAGCTCTTTGTGCTACTACAAGTCATGATTCAGAGAGATGGCTTCTAGATTCATGATCTTCTCATCATATGGCATCTTCATAGTCTATGTTCTTTTCATTTGAGCCTTGCAAGATGCCACCAATTTTGATGGGAGATCATAAATATATGAATGTGAGTGTAAAATCATCTATTACTATTGGGGATAACTCCTTCAATGATGTGTTGTGTGTACCTCATTTGACAAACAATTTTCTTTTTATCTATCAGATCACTCATGGGGAAACAAGGAAGACTATGGAGTTCACACTTGATTCAGTTATTATTAGAGATTTGGAAAGTAGAGATATCATTTCTACTGGGATGGTGGATCATGCATCTTGGTTGTACTCCTTTTCAGATTTTGGTCCTATTGATGAGTTTGATTCTTCACATGATGATCATACTTAGTGTGTGGATTATGATATCGAGGAGAACTTTGGTTACTTGAACTTGGGTGTTCTCACATGTGATTCAGTTCTTGAGCCTTTCATTTCATCTCCTCTTATTGATATCACATCTACTATTGCACCTAAAGATGCAAATGTTGCTAAAGTTTTGGCTTCTTGTGATTCAGTACAACATGATATACCTTGTTTTCCAGATTTAGCTCCTTGATATGACTACTTGACAAACAATGCAACTTTGTCTATGGAGTCCTAGATAGTAGATTTGGGAGACATCATTGATGATATTCATCTTCTCTTTGATGGAGATGATCCTTCTTTAGTTGTTGTGAGGGAACACTCTAACCCTCTTGCTCATTCTCTACATGATCATTCTTTTGAGGTTGATATGATTGATACTTATGTACAACATTTGGAGGATGCCTCTTTATCCTTAGAGGAGACACTTGAGTCTTTGGAACATGTTCTACATATATCTTCACTAGATCTTGTTGGAACTGGGTTGTCATTGATGTCAACCGGTATGGGATGACTACTGGTATGAGATATGCATGTGCAACATTGTCAAGGAGGAGTACACATTGAGATATCTTGGATATCACCTTGTGTTGCAGAACACCGGTAAGGTAAGGAAGATGACCTCAGGAGTCACCAGTACACGAGTTAGTGCCTAACTTGTGTGGGTGAGATGGTAAGGTGATCAATATTGGTATACTATATCGCCGGTAAGGAAAGGATGTCAACTAGTAAGTGATGTGTTGACATTGTTGGTATTTTGGATATGTTGATATGGTTTTTTCATTGATGTCAACACTTATCAACTTTGGCACTTGGAGAATTGGCAATGTTCACCGACAAGCAAGTGACTTATGCACAGTCACTGGTACACTGATAGGATATATTGTTCACTGGCACTTGGAATCACTTGGAGAATACTTGGTTATGTCAAATACATCGTTTGGACACTTTGTCTTTAAGATTTGTTCATTGGTATATTCATGATTGCATATTTGTTGTTACCGACAAATAGGTCTAGGATAAGCACCGACAGACTTATCTATTCTAGATTAGTACGACACACTATGGAGATGATTTATTGATGTTATAAATGCATTAAGCCGACATGTTGAATCAGATATTGCATCGGTTATTGTTTTACTTGTAAATTGTTTTTACTGTAATATCTTTTGAGAGCTGACCTACTCAATTGGTCTTAGGCTTTGGTATATATGTAAGATCTTATTTGTAAGATCGATATGCGATTGGGAAAAAGATTTGTAATAAGGTATATGCGAAAATAAGCAGAGCTATACACACATACATCATTTGAAGGTTGAAGGAGGATTTTGTGAAGGCAATCTGAACTACACCGTTACTGAATCCAACATATGAAGATGCTATTTTGAGTAGTACATCATTATTGGATTTAACCATCCAATTGTAGTCAGTGTGACTCCCATTTGTGTTTGAGCAGTGAGCTCTAGGTGCTTGGCCTTTCTGCATATGCAGACCCCCTATTGTATACACATACTATCTACAGTAGTACCATCTGATTGTGGGTAAGGTTTCCCACCGTGGTTTTTCCCCTTATAGGGTTTCCACGTACAAATATTGGTGTTATGTGTTGTGGATGTAATTGTCTTTCTATCTCATGCATTAATCTTTACCGGTTGTGTGAGGGAAAAAGAGAGACTAGGTTAACATGCCCTAATCCTACCTTTTGACACACATTACGGAATACGAAAGAGCCTAGAGATATCACACAATTGGCTACTTATTTTTGTGAAAGAGAGAGCCACGGGATATCTATTAGGATTTCTATTCCCTTGTTGAAATTGGAAGATCAAATGATGCAAATTCAAACCCTAATCCCAAAATGCAAGTATGAACTAATAACAAGATTGTAGAATTGAGATTAAACAATGAACGACTGTAAATACAAGGATGAAATAAGAATGCAGATGTGTACCCGGAGTCAAAATCGGACTGAAAATGTTTAGGACGGGGGCGCAGGCGCCACTGTCCTGATTCTGTCTTGAAAACTGCACTGGAAACTGCTGTTTTGCACTCTGGAACACTGTCGGAAACTATCGGAAATGCTGTCTGTCCGGAGGACCAGGGCGCCCAGCTCCTTTGTCCCAGGGACCAGGGCGCCCAGCACCCCTGTCCTGGTAGGACCAGGGTGCCCAGCGCCCCTGTCCCAGTCTTTTGCTCTGCAATTTGATGCAGAGTGCTGTCTCGACCTGTTCTCTCCGGATCTGTATCCTGCGGCGTCGTCTGAGTCCCGAAACCTGCACTGATATCTGAAAAAGGGTGTATGGGCAGCTATATAGTGTTTTGCCTTAGTCAAAACCCCGCTTCGGTGATTTCCACCTCCACGAATAGCCAAGTTGTTTTGTAAAATGTATTGTGTTTGCAGACCTAGTGTGTGTGCAAGGTCCTAAAATGCAAGAAAGCAAACTAGAGCAACCTAGAAAGTAAACCCTAATTGCTTGTAAATGATAATGTAAATGCTCTAAATCAAGATGCAAAGTGATCTAAAGCATGAATGAAGGATATATTGAAGCTTATGCAAAGACATGAAATCATACCCAACCCCCAAGGGAGAGGTACAAGCCAATCTTCAGTCGGTAATCTCCTATTGTTCTTCAATGTCTTCCAAGCCCTAAATGGATGAATGGATTTGATAAATGCTTGATAGAGGGATTTTGAAAGTTGTTGAAGTCTTCAAAGATCTACTCTTTCGCTGCATATGAAGTTCCTGAAAACAAAATTCTGATCCCTTCAAATGAAGAAAGAGAGCTCTTATGTATGAAACCCTAGGTCTTAATTCCAACTTTTGGCCGACCTAGAGATTGAATATCCCACCAATTTCTTGGGGTTAAGCTTTATTTTATGATTGGATCGCACTCCTAAAATTTTGGGAAAAATGTCCGGGACTGTGTGCACTCCGGGCGCCACGGTCCTGACAACTTTTCACCAAATTTTTAGGGCCGTCAGATATGATGATTTTAGAGAGAATCCTGAAGTTACAGGTGATTTCGAGATGTTTTGACCCCTGAAATTAAGCCCCCAAGCTCAGAATAGGGCCTAATTAGGGTTTTTGATTAGATGATGTATTGGAGGAATAAAATGAAAAGGGGCATGCTTTAATGAAAGGGCCCGACTTTATGATGTGGAGAATGATGAAATAGAACCTTTAGACCTAATTAATTTGATTAATTAAGTGCTAAAGGGGAAATGCAATGCAAAATGCAACTGCACCAAGGCGGGTGCTAAACTAGGTGTTAAATTGTACTGCTTTAGCAAGTGCGTACAATTTATGACGTTACATTTAGCCCCCACTTTAGTGGTCATATGAGTACTACGTGCATATGCAAGCTAAAGTACAGAAAGTAAACATCATTTGAAAAAGGATATATCCATAAGTTGTCGAACGAAGCCCCCAGCGGTATCTGCAGTACACAGTTAGGAACCGCACCCTACAAAACACACATTAGATCACAAAATCACCTAATGCTTACTAAGGAAGGTGATGAAATTTGTGAGTAGCTATATGCCCCCCCCTATTTCGACTTGCTTATTAGGGATGTGAAATAGGGTAGCATGTTTACTTGCTACAAATTGTATAAGAGAGTATTGATGAGGGACGTTCACTAAATAGGCTTCATCAGAGCACTTTTTGGAACATCCCGAGAGTAGGGGAATGAAAATACGATTCCTACGCAACAAACGGTTCGAAAATCGCATCTCCCAAACTCAAGTTATGATGAAATGAGTGATAGAGGAAAATTAGGGTTTGAAAGGTAAAGATAAAGAAATGAAAGTATATACCTTGAAAGTGACATTTGCATTTGTCACTTTGTTGTTTTCTGAATACTGTTCATTGCAGCAGAGCCCACATAGCCATCATCATGCCTTCACGATGACCGAAGTGTCGCACGAGGATTGAGATCTTGCGCCAGGCCGTGATTGACGACGAGCCACTGGACGAGGTGAGTTGACTGAACATTTGACTTTTGATTTTCCGCATTTTGACTTTTCTGTGATCATTTGCGGGCCTTGAAGGCTGACCCAGGCCCCACCCAGGGCGCCATGGTCCCTGTGGGGTGCCCTAGTCCCCCCAGGGCGCCATGGTCCCTAACAGGGCGCCATGGTCCCCTCAGGGCGCCATGGTCCCAACCAGGGCGCCATGGTCCCTGACAGGGCACCATGGTCCCAATCAAGGCTTGGCGAGGGGTTTCAGGGTTAGCATACGATGTTCGACAGTTTACATGAGCGATTTTGATGATTGAGTACTGATTATAGTTATGTTTTTGTGATGCAGGGTCTCCCGTACATGAGAGAGCACACAGCGGGGTAGATTCTTCGCAGTTTGCGAGATCAGATTCCCTGACTTACTCAGGAAGAGAGAGACACATTGTCGATAGTAGGTTTGTGGTCTATGATTCTTATGCCAGCCATCCGATTTCATCCCGCGATGCTGATGGCACTCATGGAGCGATGGGATCCTGATACATGCACGTTCCAGCTTCCAGTAGGGGAGATGACGGTGACACTTGAGGATGTGTACCGCATTCTTTGCCTACCGATCAGAGGAGCTACCATGACATATGCGATCGATCGGTCAGTAGAGG
The DNA here is from genome assembly GCF_030272615.1 of Cryptomeria japonica. Classification (NCBI taxonomy): domain Eukaryota; kingdom Viridiplantae; phylum Streptophyta; class Pinopsida; order Cupressales; family Cupressaceae; genus Cryptomeria; species Cryptomeria japonica. Next base: position 29,875,200 of record NC_081414.1, read on the forward strand.
ATTATCAGAGGGAGCAGGTATATTGCATAGGGAGAGTCATTCCGAGTGAGACGAGAGGTCGTATCATGGTCAGTTGGCTCTTACATCCTACAGGAGAGGTACCCCTTCTGAGACGCCTTATGATCGCCATCATAGCACTAGCCGTCTGCCCTAATGGGCGAGGTACGCACATGCATGGGGGTCTCACATGGTGCATCAGAGCAATGGAGAGACACAGGAGAGTGTATGCTTGGGGTCAGAGTATGCTTGCACATCTCTATCACGACCTTGAGGAGTATGTATTTGGACAGGGTTGCAGTTTGATGACATGCACACTTCTGCAGGTATGGATTTTAGAGCACTTCACATGCACCAGGCCTGTTGGCTTTCCACTGAGTACGGCTAGCGAGCGACCTAGGGTGTTTCCTTATCCACTTACCAGTGAGTGGAGATTTGGAGATCTATTATATTGGAGAGTAATTTTTGATAGACTGACAGCCGAGGTGACAATGTGGAGACCCTACCTGCGGATGCACAGATGGGATGGGATGGAGAGACAGTTAGCATGCTTACAGAGGAACCGCCTACTGCAGGGATGATATTCACACATCATAGTCCCTTTCTACTTTGACCGAGTATGGAGGCAGTTCGGGCTAGAGCAGTGTGTTCCAGCTGATGTGCCCATCTATACTCGACACTCACGGGTCCTTCCCAGACCTAGAGCAGTAGCGAGACCGATGATAGATGACATCGAGACTACAGATATAGAGGGATCTGATCAAGATGTAGTCACTAATTATTCTGCAGAGCCTGGAGCACAACGCAGGTATGTCTCATGGTTTATGAGATCATATCCAGGTCCTATCTTTCCATTGGATCACCCGACAGGCCATCCAGGCCCATGGAGACATGGAGACTGAGATGAGGACCAGGGATCCAGGTTAGAGGAGCCAGAGGAGGGAGAGGGTCATGAGGAGGCGGGAGATCCTGATCCACCTATAGGCGATTAGCCCAACACCGAGGAGGAGGAGGACACAGATAGAGATGAGGACGAGGAGGAGAGAGCTGATGATGAGGAGAACGAGGATGCAGATGAGGATGAGGATGCAGATGAGGATAGAGATGATGAGGAGGAGTCAGATGTAGCTCCTCACCATTCAGGGGATGATACCATAGCTCTGGATCCTCCTCTTATTCCCCAATAGGGGGAACATGAGGCGATACAGAGACCTGTTCCTAGTAACGTCCAGCCTACACCCATCATGCACAGATTAGTCAAGCGAGGGGAGCCTAGTAGATCCCAGTCACAGATGCTACCGTATCATGATCCCTACTAGCATGAGGGAGACCCAGGTATAGTAGGTTTATATTGATTATTAATGTTTTGATGATATAGAATGGTACTAATACAAAAATCTATTCTACTACCACAGCTAATGTGCAGGAGTGGCGTTCCCTGATTCAGCAGGCAGTGACAGACATTTCCACGATAGCACAGATCCCCAGTTCCTCACAGATTGCCTATAGGCCTCAGGGGAACGCGGGTCGGCATGAGGACTTGTTTTCCCCATTCCGAGTACAGGTAGACATATGGAGGGAGAGAGAGAGAGTCCTATCAGAGGACCTTCAGCGGGCGCGGCGAGATCTAGCAGCAGCTCAGGCCAAGGCTACCACCTATCGCGCGATCCTTATGGATAGGGATCGTAGGAGTTCCTCTCGGAGTCACTCACGGTCTGTATCGCGCTACACACCCATGGGTCCACCTTCACGGCCAGATCAGGAGGGAGCGTCCAGTTGACACTCTCCAGCCACTAGTCCTAGGGATAGGAGATGATTTTATGATGTAGGAGAGGTCACATTTTGGATGTATAGTAACCTATATTTGTATACGATCCACATATATATATATATATATATATATATATGTATATATACATGCTTCTCTTTTGTCTCAAATGTGTTATCTTTAATGCTTAAAACAATGTATATTTTGCTTTGATTAAATCTAATACATTTGGTAAATGTACATGTATGTTCATAATTTAATTTCCATGTGATTGATTTCTCAATGCACCATGATTAAATTGATACATGTGTGACTTAATTAAATATTTAATCAAGTACTACATTGATGATAGGGAAGAAATATGCATTAAGTCTAAGAATCATATAACTAACGTGATTTAATTTTGAACTTAAACACAACATGATACGATTCTACTTAACACATAAAGACACTGTATAATATGCTAGCATAATGGAAATGTAAATCTTTTACAACTTACATAAATGAATTCAAGACAAACTATGAAGTAAGGAAACACGCTTGTTGATAATGAAGCAATATAGATTAAACATCATAACATTTAATTCTATTTTGCTCTAATTAGGAGATACTAACATATTACCCAATGTTGAAGAACTGAAAAGAAGATAAATAAGGAATGAAGAATTAAGCATAATATCTACGCAAGTGCATAGCATTTATAGGTTCTTTAAGAGGCGTACCATCTACATCCGCTATTTTGTAAGCACCTGATCCATAATCCTCAATAACGATATATGGTCCAAGCCAATTAGGACTAAATTTTCCCTTTTCTGCAGGTAAGGCATTCACATTGCGCTGATTCTCATAAAGGACTAAGTCACCTATTGAGAAGGAACGTTGAATAACCTTATCATTATAGCTTCGTTGTAGAGTTTTGTGATATGCTTGAATATGCTCAAGAACATTTATACGCTGTTCATCAAGCATCTCAAGCTGTTGAAGTTGTTGTTCTCTATAAGAGTCACCATCTACTATACCTTTGAGAGAAACCCTAAGTGATGGAATCTCTAACTCTAAAGGCATAATAGCATCAGCACCATAAACAAGATTATAAGGAGAAGTTCCCGTAGCAATTCGCACACTCATTTGGTAGGCCCAAAGAGCATAGATTAGCTGGTTACTCCAATCTTTACCATGCTTATTCACGGTTTTGCGAAGAATTTGTTTGATTATTTTATTGGATGATTCGGCTTGACCATTTGATCGAGGATAGTATGGTGTAGAAAATGGATGCTTGATATGATACTTCTCGAGGAATTTCTTCACATCCTTGTTCTTAAATGATGTCCCATTATTTGAGACTATAGTAGAAGGTATCCCGAATCGAGAAATGATGTTTTCTAGAAGAAATTGACAAATCACTTCAGCAGTGGTAGAGCGAAGGGGAATAGCTTCTACCCACTTCATAAAGTAATCTGTTGCGGTTATAATGAAGGTGTGTCCTTGAGATGAAGGAGGAGAGATTTTACCAATAAGATCCAAACCCCATGCGGAAAAAGGCCAAGAAGCTACTTGAGAATGGAGTTCTTGGGCAGGAGCATGAATCAGATTATTATGTTGTTGACATTGATGACATTTCTTAACAAATGAAAAAGAATCCTTCTGCATAGTTTGCCAATAGTATCCCATACGAAGCAATCTATGAACCAAGGATTTGCCTCCAAAATGCCCCCCACAGGCACCTGAATGTGCCTCTTCAAGAGCAACGGGGATTTCCGATTTGTTAAGATAGCGAAGGAGAAGACCATCATAACCCCTTCGGTAAAGGACATTAGAAAGAATGATATATCTAGCAGACAGCTTGCGGATTCTAGCCCTAGTGTTTCTATTAGCGGAATCAGGAAAGGTACCATCGGTCAAATATCTTACGATATGCGAGTACCATTCATCTGAGTCTATAAAGTCACAACATGTTACCAGACTAGGATCATCTACAATAGCTGGAGAAATAAGGTTGTGAATAACAAATTTAAGATCAACCACAGGGTCCTCTAAAGATACAAGAGAAGCCACACATGCCATTGCATCCGCATGTCGATTATCTTTTCGAGGAACAGGTTCCATGGTATAAGAATCAAATTTTTGTAATAAAGAGATGGCAAGGTCTTTATATTGTGATAATTTGTCTTGTTTTGCTTGATATATTCCTGTTACTTGTCTTATAATCAATTGTGAATCTCCATAGATATGTATGTGTTTTATGTTCAGAGGTAAGGCTGCTTTTATTCCCGCTATAAGAGCCTCATACTCAACAATGTTATTGGTACACAGGAAATTTAGACGATAGGATAAGGGAATGGGTTTCTTTGTAGGAGAAATCAGAACAACACCTACCCCCGATCCTATATGACACTTAGAGCCATCAAAGTATAACTCCCAAGTTTCATCTTTGTCTATGGAAAGAATGAAGTCGTCAGGAAAAGACTCAGGGTTAGGGAAGGAGAAAGGTGAAGGGGCCTCAGCTAGGTGATCGGTCAACGCTTGCCCTTTAATTGCTCTTTGTGAAACAAATTTAAGGTCAAATTCAGTTAACATCATAACCCACTTAGCTAGGCATCCTGATAAATCAGTTTTAGAGAAAAGATGCTTCAACGGATCAGACTTTACCATGACGTGGACTTCTGAATTTAAAAGATAATGTCTCAATTTCTGAGTCACAAACACCAAGGCCAAGCATTGTCTTTCTATCGCAGAATATCGGGTCTCATAATCGAGTAAGGTACGACTTATGTAATAAACCGGACATTCCTTACCATCTTTATCATGTTGTGCCAATAATGCTGCAAGAGCATGAGAGGATGCAGCCGTATAAAGAAGGAAGGGTTTAGAAGGTTCAGCCGGTCGAAGGATAGGAGGATTAGCCAAATACATTTTTAAATCTTCAAATGCTTGCTGACAATCCTCATTCCATTGAAAAGTGATATTCTTTTTGAGAAGTTGAGTGAAAGGAAAAGTACGATCCGCAAGTTGAGATACAAACCAACGAATAGCTTGAATTTTTCCTTGTAAGCTTTTGAGTTGAGACACATTTCTAGGAGGTGGCATGTTGACAATAGCATCTATTTTCTTAGTGTCCACCTCAATCCCACGATGCGAAACTATGAATCCTAATAGTTTTTCACTATCCACACCAAAAACACATTTTCGGGGATTCAAGCGCATGTGATATTTACGAATTCTTTCAAAGATTTGATGAAGGATTTTAATATGATCCATGCGAAGAAAGGATTTGGCTAAAATGTCATCAACATAATCCTCTAAAATCTTATGCATATAATCATGAAAGATAAGGGTCATCGCTCGTTGATAAGTTGCATCGGCATTTTTAAGTCCAAAAGGCATCATTATCCAACAAAACGTACCCCAAGGAGTGGTGAAAGTGGTTTTGAATTGATCTTGAGGGTTAATAAAAATTTGATTGTATCTTGAAAAACCATCCATGAAGGATAACAAGGCATGTCCTACCGTAGAATCAACTATCATGTCAATGTTTGGAAGAGGAAAATCATCTTTTAAAGAAGCCTTATTTAGATCCCGAAAGTCGGTACACATTCTTATTGTTATCTGGTTTAGCCACAACGACAATATTTGAAATCCATGGGGAATAATCAATAGGGCGGATAAATCCAGCCTCCAATAACTTTTCAATCTTAGCCTTAACAAGCAGAGCCACCTTAGGATTCATTTTTTGAATCTTTTGTTTCACGGGCTTAGCATCAGGAACTAAGACAATGTTATGAGTAACAATCTTAGGATCTATACCAGGCATGTCAGAGTATGTCCAAGCAAAGATCTCGGGGAATTCATGCAATAAATCTTCATATTGTTTTTGTTCCTCTTCATCCAAACATTTTCCAATTTTAATAACTTTCTCTTTATTGCAAGGGTCTATCTTAACATCAGTGGTGTCACTTATGAGAAGATTACTTTGTTGAGGAGTATCCTTTAGCTGAGGGAATTCTTTCACAATCTCATCATTATCCGTCTCTTTTCCAAAGTAAGCTTCAGTGTTCAAACAATAAGGGAGTCCCCTATTGTGATGATAACAAGGAAGAGTGTCATATGCTCCTAAAAATTCAGCTAAAGCATCATCGGTAGGGAAAACGTCAAAAGCGCAAGCACACGAAGGATCCCCATCAATATACTCAGGGTGTTGCATTGATAGAGATGTAGAAATAACATTAACACTAATGCATGGTCTTTTAGAAGCTTTAGTGCGCTTGCAGGGATTATAGCCAAGTCCAAAGGCATAATTGTGAAAATTAGTCTCTAGAGGAACTTTTATCCCTTGTTCATGAGCACCGCAACCATTTCCATGATACCCATGCTTAGCAAAAATGCGAAAAACCACGACCATAACGATCAGCCATTTCAGGAAGAGAAGGTGGTCTTTCATAAGACAAAGAATCAAACTCTTCATAATTAGAGGTGTGAGGAGAAGAAGTTTGAGAAGCGGCCACAAAATTATTACTCATAGGTTCAGGTAAGATTGATTGATTTTTAGCTTCTTCCTTCTTTTCAACTTTAAGTTCTCTAGAAGGAACCTTATATTCACCTACAAAGGTGGGATTAAAATCAAGAGATCCCCAATCGTCTTCTTTGAGGATCTTCTCAGGATCAAAATCCTTCTTATGTGTAGTTTCAAGTCGAGAAGAATCTTCTTCAGGAGCTCCAGACTCATCCAAAGAATTTTGATCATCGGAGAGGGAGGATTCATCGATAGGTATCTTATTTAAAGAGTCATCACTAGATGAGGATGGCTTAGAAGAACCCCCCTTGGAAGTAGATGTTTGCAAACAAGCTTGCAAATTAGTATCACCTATCAAGGTATCTGTCTTATTGTTATAAATAAATTTAACTTGTCTATGCAATGTAGAGGGGACAGCTTGCATACTGTGAATCCAAGGTCTCCCTAGTAACAAGTTATATGTTAAATTTCCCGACATAACATGGATAGGAGTAGGCAAAGTAACAGGTCCTACTATGAGAGGTAGGGTAATAATACCTAATGAAGTCTTAGCCACATTATCAAAGCCTCGAATAGGACGAGAGTCCAGCTCAATTAAGGATGTATCCACATTCATCTTATGCAATAGATTAATGCTACACACATTAAGGCCAGAGCCATTATCTACTAGTGTTCGTCTTATAGCAGTGTCTTTCATGATAACCACAATCATCAAGGGATCATATTGTTGTTGAATTTCACTAGTAGGCAACTCATCTTGGGTAAACACAATTTGAGCTTTAGGATTCATCACAGAGTTAACCAAAGATGCTATATTACTAGATGTATTCGGTGGAGGAACATTCAAATCTTTCAAGGCATCTTGTAACATTCCATGATGAGCGGAAGAAGTTTGAATCAAATCCCAAAGAGATATCTTAGAAGGGGTAGCTTTAAGTTGTTCTATGAGATCATATTCCTTACTAAGAACTTGTGAAATACGTGAAGCTTGTGGAAGAATCGGTTGAGGATTCGGAAGAGAAACTGGAATAACAGGAGGAGGACTAGGCTGCCTATTATTTCTGGTATGATAAGTATGGGCAACCACATGATAACTCTCTCTAGTTATTTTCTTGGCATAACTATAAGGACTTACAGGTTTTCTTCCTTGCACAGTGATGATTGGTTTATTTGGAGTACGAAAGGAATCATGATCATACCCTCCTTGGACAGTAAGGAGAGGTGATTTAGGACTTTGAAAGGTGGGAGAAGGATAAGCTCCTTGGACTTCAAAGAGAGGCTTTTTATGCTCATTCAAGTTTATCATGTTAACTAATTTAGAAGTCTTATTCTTGTTTAAAGATTTCGATAAAGCCACCAAGTCATCAAGAGCATCATCCAACAAAGCATGATCATATCTATTAAAAGGTTTATCTTTTGATTCAAAAGGAGACATCTCCTCATAGAGGGGATTGTTGAAAACAACCATGTTACTAGATTTAGTGGAAGAGTTGATAGGAATGTACCCTTGAGAGGACTCATTCAACTTATCTTTCTCATCGCAACGAAATGGCATAGTAACAAGGTTTATGAGTTTTTGGTAAAATGAAGGTTTGGCATCTTTAGGGTTCAAAAACTCATCTAAAGCTTCATCTAATTCATCTTGGCTATACTCATAATAATCATCATAAGCATGAACATTTTGCAAATAAAAGTCTGACATTTTGAAATAAAAGTTGCATGAAATTTAAACACACAATGCAAGGAAACACACTCTTTTTTTTTTTTCTTTTTTTCTTTTTAATGAAAATGAAATGAAAACACACTAAATCTAGATCTAGATCTAACAAATGCAATGCAAGAAGAAGCAATGATAGATTCACGTCAGGTTCACCAAAATGTGTGAAGGAAAAAGAGAGACTAGGTTAACATGCCCTAATCCTACCTTTTGACACACATTACGGAATATGAAAGAGCCTAGAGATATCACACAATTGGCTACTTCTTTTTGTGAAAGAGAGAGCCACGGGATATCTATTAGGATTTCTATTCCCTTGTTGAAATTGGAAGATCAAATGATGCAAATTCAAACCCTAATCCCAAAATGCAAGTATGAACTAATAACAAGATTGCAGAATTGAGATTAAAAAATGAACGGCTGTAAATACAAGGATGAAATAAGAATGCAGATGTGTATCTGGAGTCAAAATTGGACTGAAAATGTTCGGGACGGGGGTGCGGGTGCCACTGTCCTGATTCTGTCTTGAAAACTGCACCGGAAACTGTTGTTTTGCACTCTGGAACACTGTCGGAAACTGTCGGAAATGCTGTCTGTCCGGAGGACCAGGGCGCCCAGCGCCTCTGTCCCAGGGACCAGGGCGCCCAGCGCCCCTGTCCTGGCAGGACAGGGGCACCCAGCGCCCCTGTCCCAGTCTTTTGCTCTGCAATTTGATGCAGAGTGCTGTCTCGACCTGTTCTCTCCGGATCTGTATCCTGCGACGTCGTCTGAGTCCCGAAACCTGCACTGATATCTGAAAAAGGGTGTATGGGCGGCTATATAAGGTTTTTCCTTAGTCAAACCCCCACTTTGGTGATTTCCACCTCCATGAATAGCCAAGTTGTTTTGTAAAATGTATTGTGTGTGCAGACCTAGTGTGTGTGCAAGGTCCTAAAATGCAAGAAAGCAAACTAGAGCAACCTAGAAAGTAAACCCTAATTGCTTGTAAATGATAATGTAAATGCTCTAAATCAAGATGCAAAGTGATCTAAAGCATGAATGAAGGATATATTGAAGCTTATGCAAAGACATGAAATCATACCCAACCCCCAAGGGAGAGGTACAAGCCAATCTTCAGTCGGTAATCTCCTATTGTTCTTCAATGTCTTCCAAGCCCTAAATGGATGAATGGATTTGATAAATGCTTGATAGAGGGATGTTGAAAGTTGTTGAAGTCTTCAAAGATCTGCTCTTTCGCTGCATATGAAGTTCCCGAAAACAAAATTTTGATCCCTTCAAATGAAGAAAGAGAGCTCTTATGTATGAAACCCTAGGTCTTAATTCCAACTTTTGGCCGACCTAGAGATTGAATATCCCGCCAATTTCTTGGGGTTAAGCTTTATTTTATGATTGGATCGCACTCCTAAAATTTTGGGAAAAATGTCCGGGACCGTGTGCACTCCGGGCGCCACGGTCCCGACAACTTTTCACCAAATTTTCAGGGCCGTCAGATATGATGACTTAAGAGAGAATCCCGAAGTTACAGGTGATTTCGAGATGTTTTGACCCCTGAAATTAAGCCCCCAAGCTCAGAATAGGGCCTAATTAGGGTTTTTGATTAGATGATGTATTGGAGGAATAAAATGAAAAGGGGCACGCTTTAATGAAAGGGCCCGACTTTATGATGTGGAGAATGATGAAATAGAACCTTTAGACCTAATTAATTTGATTAATTAAGTGCTAAAGGGGAAATGCAATGCAAAATGCAACTGCGCCAAGGCGGGTGCTAAACTAGGTGTTAAATTGTACTGCTTTAGCAAGTGCGTACAATTTATGACGTTACACCGGTACTGCAATTAACTGATAAACTATCTACCGACATTAAGTTTGGTTTATCGGTATTAAACATTAAGTTTGGATAAGTTGTTTTTGGTTTGAATTTATTAGACAACTGATTCACCCCCTCCTCTCAATTGTCTCTGGGACCTAACAAACATGGGGAAGTCAGATCAACCAAGTGAGTGGTTGTCAACCTGCAAAGGTCAAGACTAGTGTACAAGTACGATGGTCAAGATGTTTGAGCGGTTGTTTGTAATGAAGAGGCAACATGTTACCTGAATCACATAAACACTAGAGGAGAAGAATGAACAGGCCACCGGTATGCTGCAAGGTTGCAAAACAACATGAATCCCACCGGATGAAGATGCAGTCATCATGAGAAGCAATGACTGACAGTGAAAGTGCCATCACTAGATCACATGTGCCTATTTGAAGATATGTTGCACTAACAAGGAAGTCACATGAGTATATTGCAAGATGCAAAAGACAAGGTGTCAGTCCACCTGTAAGTGGAACTTATCTCCAGGTATGCATAGTGTGCATCGTGATTCTTTGAGATAAGAGAGAAGAGGTAAAGGCATGTTGAAATGCCAGTATAGAAGGAGTGTGATGTGTTTGTCATCCTGACAAACCGGTTATGATATGGTCCGAGCTGATCAGGGAGAAGGCAAGGCTGATCAGATGTAGTAAGAGGAAAATGGACAAACTGAAGATGAAGTCTACTGATAGTTGATGACAAAGTGTCATCAAGAAGGTTTACCGATATGTAAGTCCAACGGTAATATTAGCAAGGTGCAGATGCAGATGTCTTCCCACCTTATGGGAATGAGCATGATCAAGATAGACATGTCTAACGACCAGTCAAGGTGTTCCACTAGCAGTTCAGTAGAGAGAAGACATGATGAATTAATCGATAGAGTGTGAGATGCCGATAGGGTTTTTATACTGACACAGAAGAGGAACCGGTAGAAGTGTTTGGTTGGTGATCCTATCAAGATCGACATGAAGAGCCAAGCTAGAAGATGGTCAACATGGATTCCACTTGGAGTCAATGTGGTGAACCTACATTTGGATAAAGATGGAATGTACACCGACAGGGTAGTTGTAGGGTTGGTCAAAATTAATGGAAGGTCCCACAAATCACATCACATGTTGCAGAAGTATTGCAAGGGTTTGTGGCTCCAGGTCTAGAGGACAACTATGAGCCAGCTAAGAGTGATTGAGGAGATCGAGGCAGATGAAGGAAACAACAAAACCAAACCTTGGTGTTTGACCAAGAGACCAGTCGATAGGGTAAAAAATAGATCGTCGGAGATGGAAGGAGTGATCTATAAGGCACGCTAATGGCAGAGTTGTGCAGCTGGCGGTTTGGAAGATCAGATCAAACATGATCTAATTGGATTTGGTTTGCCTCAAGGATAGTGAAGAAACCCTAGCCACCTGAATTTTGAATTGTCTTTTGGCGGGAAAACCAATCTATAAATATTAAGGCAAAAGACATTGTTAGTTGCTGTTGCTGAAGAAAAGAAAGATATTGTGCTATTGTGAAGTGATTAAGTGCTACTTTTGCATGTGAGAGAAAATTAGCCAAGTGCTTAGAGAATGTCTGAGATAAGAGGGAAAGTGAAGAGCAAAACCGGTAGTGGTTATACCAACAAAGAAAAAGGGAAGAGAATTGCGGAGAAGGCAGACAGTGGACCGGTAGAGTTTAGTACTAGTAAAGTGCAGAGCAACGAAGAGGAGATACTGGAGAGAAGAAGAGTAGAAGAGGTGTACTGGTAGGGCTTACCAATAGAGAAGCATCAGGTGAAGAGTGACAAGAGAAGTGAGTCGGTGTTGCAGAGAAGGTATCTCTCCGGCAGAGTAAGGTATATGAAATGGTTGCAAGATTCACTTGTAACAAGATAACTACTTTTGTATTTGAAGTTTACTTTAAGAAAACTGAGTTATAGCTCAGTGCAGGGGTTGTAGCTCCTTTGGGTTGTAACCCATAAAGTTAGGGGTTGTAGCTCCTTGGGTAGTTGCCCTAAAGTCAGGGGTTGTAGCTCCTTTGGGTTGTGGCCCATAAAGTCAGGGGTTGGTGCTCCTTGGGTTGGTGCCCTAGACTTTATAATAGTGTTTTCATTGTGAGGCTAGATTGGAGCAGTAGACTCCAACAACATTGATCATCGAGGTTTTTCCCATATTGGGTTTTCCTCGTATATGCTAGTGTTATGTGATGCCTCTTGTGTGTGATTGCATCTGTGTTGGTCTCTCCACTAACTAGTAAGTCTGCATTGAGTTAGAACCATTAACTGGTATGCTCATATAGGATAGCTAAAGGGAAAAGTTTGAGAACCACTAATTCACCCCCTCCCCCTCTCAGTGGAGCATTGTGTCTAACATATTTTGGATTGTCCTTTTCAGTAATGTGGACTAGTACACCTGATTTTGGAGGGTCAACTTTCAACATCAACATGGGGACACTTGAGCAGTTTTCAGAGACTCCATAGATCTTGAGTTTTCTTCCTTCATCTTCCTTTCAGGATTGGGAATACTTCATAGATACACCTTTGGTTTTGTTTCTTCCGAAGGGGAGGAACTGATGTAGGAGCATCCTCGGTTCATAGCAATCTTGCATCAACCAAAAATATTTCCTTTTTGTTTTGCTTTTTGTTTGTAGTTTTGACATTTATTTCTATGTGTCTCGGATTTGGCTCACCAGAACCTGTGGAGTTGGATTTTGCTTGAAGACTTGATCATATTCCTTATTTCCAAATTATGGAGCATTTGGATCATTTTTCGACAAGTTATCGCTATTGGTTTCTGTGACAGTTTTATGTTACCGACTACTTGGACCTGTTTGCATTGGTGATCTACCGGATCCCTGAGCATTGATTCTGATGTTCCTTAGTGTGTGGCCGATATTTTACCATGATCTACACTTCATCCTTTGGATTTTTAGAGGAATTTCTTTCACGGAGGCCGACCTTGTTGGTTTTACACGTTGGGTCTTGTTCTTCGGGTTTTGATCCTTTTTTGGGCCGATCGGATCCCCTTAGATCGTATAAATCATTATAATAGAGTATTAGAATCTAATCAAGAAGTTAGACTGAGCATAGAAGATAGATCTTAAGATTTGAGGTCCCAGTTGTGACCTGTTCTGTATTTTGAGCATGTTTTAGCAGGCCCGTGAGCCAGTTTCTATAACCCAGTTGCTACCCGTTGGTTGTAATCAATTTTCATGATATAATTCAATCTATTCTGCATTGCCTCCATCATGTCCCTGTGTTTCCATTGTGTTTACTCTTGCTGACAGGTATGGACTGATCTCTTTAAGGTCCCTCCTATCCGATGACTGCTTCAAGTGGTATCAGAGCGAGTTTTCATTCCGAAGATTGTGTTGTCCTGAGAATTTTGTTGTATGGTGGCAGACTGTGGATCCGACTTGCAGTTGCAGAGGACTGGCATACATATGGCATGAAGAGGAAATAGGAATAGTGGTGTGTGTGGGAATGCAGACCCTATTGTGATAAAAATGTTGCGAGGAATAGCAGCCCGGTTGAAAGCCATGGAGACAACCCAGAGAAGAGGCTGACATATTGAAGATGTAAGTGAAGATGAAGGAGAAGAAGCCCCAAAAGAATAAGTAAACCCACCGATGGTTGATCTGAATGAGGAAAGGTTTTGGAGGGTTTTGAGTAGTGCGAATACTATACCTTATTTTACCCCACTGGAATATGATGGAAAGTTGGATTCAAATGAATTTATGGATTGGATCTCGGAGATGGATAAATATTTTGATTTTGAAAACACTGTAGAAGAAAGGAAGGTGAAATAGCCTGTACTTAGTTGAAAGGTCATGTATCTCTTTGGTGGGAGCATTTGTAGGTTGATAGACAAAGAAGAGGTAAAGAGAAGATCAAGACATGGGATCAGATGGTTGCTAAGATGAAATCAAAATTTATGCCAGCTGATTATCAAGTAAATCTATTCTGGAAGTTGCAAAATTTGAGACAGAAGGAATCTAGTGTGAAGGAATACATCGAAGCATTTTACAAGTTGAATATCAAATCCAGACATGTTGACGATGAAATTGAACAAGTTACAAGATATTTGAATGGATTGCGGGTGTCTATACAAGATGAACTCAGTTTGATCAAATTATAGAGTGTTGAAGAGGCTTACCAGTATGCCCTGAAGGCTAAAGAGAAGCTAAACAAAATACATGAGCAAAGGTAGAGAGGCAGAGGTGGAAGATTTCAAGGAGGAAGAGGATATACCAGAGGTAGAGGAACCTATACAGATCAAAACAAGGACAAAGAAGTGAGAATAGAACGTAATTCATACCAGAAAGATGATAGAAATTTCTACTGGAGGAGAGAAATCGATGGCTACCAGATGAGAATTTTGGAAGACAAGATAGGAGAGTGTTTAGAGTAACTTTCTATAAGTGTGGAGCAGAAGGACATCGTGCTTTCGAGTGTAAGAAGCCAGAGAATACCAGAAGAGTAATAGTTGTGAAAGAAAACCCCACCAGATTAGATAATAAACCGAAAGATGGAGAACTGTTGATGATGAGGAGAGCTTTGTGTCATACCGGGAGAGATGAAGAGCCCTTGCAAAGAAAGAATTTGTTCAATACCAGATGCAAGGTATTCGGTAAGTGCTGTAAAGTTGTTATTGATAGTGGTAGTTCATATAATCTTGTTTAAGAAGAGATGGCGAATAAGTTAAATTTGGAAAGATTAAAGCACCCTAAGCCTTATCAGATAACATGGATTCATGATGATCATAAGTTGTTAGTAAGTGAGCAATGTTTAGTGAAATTGAAAATTGGGAATTATCATGATGAATTCTTGTGTGATATTATGTCGATGGATATTTGTCATCTTTTGTTGGCTAGACCTTGGCAGTTTGACAAACAAGCAATACAAGATGAGAGGAAGAATAAACACACTATTGTGGCCAATGGGATGAAGCAAACCTTGTTGCCCTTGGAGGAACCTTGGAAGAGTGAAGTATGTATGAATGCTAGAATCTATTTGGCGATGGAAGGAAATTTTTGGATGGATTGAGACATGAGAATGTGTGTTTTTCCTTAGTTCCTAATAAGACTCAGAATCCAACGCATGAAGAGGAACAACCAGAATAGATAAAAGATTTACTGACAGAATATAAAGACATCGTTTTCAGATAATATGCCTGATGGATTACCACCTGTGAGAAGTATCACTCATTGCATGGATTGGTTCTTGGAGCTAGTTTGCCTAACAAAGCTGCACACTAGATGACACCGACAGAGAATGAAGAGTTGAATCAACAAGTGCAGGAGCTGTTGAAGAAAGGTTTGATGAGAGAAAGTTTGAGCCTTTGTGCAGTACCAACAATATTAGCACCTAAGAAGAATGGAGAGTGGAGAATGTGCACTGATTCTAGAGAAAAAAAAAAGATTACAGTGAAATACTGGTTTCCTATGCCTAGGATGGACGACATAATGGACTATTTGAGTGGAGCCAAATACTTTACTAAGATAGACTTGAAGAGTGGATATCATCAGATCATGATCAGAGAAGGAGATGAGTGGAAGACATCATTCAAGACAAATGAAGGACTGCATGAATGGTTACTAATGCCTTTTGGGTTAACTAATGCACTGAGTACTTTCATGAGGCTGATAAATGAGGTATTAAAGTGATTCTTGGGTAAGTTTGTTATTGTATATTTGGATGACATTCTGATTTTTAGTAAGACAAAAGAGGAGCATTTGTTGCATTTGAGACAAGTTTTGTAGAGGCTGAGAGAAGAAAAGTTGCTGATAAATCTTAAGAAGTGTACTTTCATGAAAGATGAGTTAGTCTATTTGGGATTTGTGATATCCGAGGATGGTTTGAAGATGGACCCTGAGAAAGTAAAAGCAATTGTTGAGTGACCTACACTAGAAAGCATTGGAGAGGTAAGATCATTTCATCGATTGGTTAGTTTCTACCATAAGTTCATCCAAAATTTTAGTGTAGTTTGTAACCCTATGACTAAGACCATGAGGGGAGATCAGAAGGAATTCAAGTGGACCACCGGAGCAAACAAAAGTTTTGAACTGTTGAAATGAAAGGTGACTAAGAAGCCTATGTTGGCTTTACCGAATTTCAGTAAAGTATTTTAAGTGGATTGTGATGCAAGTGGAACAACAATAGGAGCAGTCTTGAGTTGGGAAGGGAGAGAAATATCTTATTTTAGTGAGAAATTGAATGATGCCTTGAGGAGATATTCAGTGTATGATCAAGAGTTTTATGCCATAGTTCAAGCCTTGAAGAAGTGGAGACATTACCTGCTGCCTTAGGAGTTTGTGTTTTATTCGGATCATCAATCCTTGTAGTATTTGAATAGTCAGAGTAAGTTAAATTAGAGACATATGATATGGGTATAATTTTTGCAGAGTTACACCTTTGTGTTGAAGCATAGAAGTGGGAAATCTAACAAAGTTTCTGATGCGTTGAGTAGGAGAAGGAATTTGCTGATAGAGATGAGAGTGACAATATTAACATTTGAGGAATTAAGACCTTGTATGATGATGACCCGGATTTTGCACAACCTTGGAGAGCATGTAGAGAACCGGTTATGGTAGATAGAAGCAAGTGGTTGGATTACTTCATTCATGATGAGATGTTATTCAGAGGAATACAGTTGTGCATACCTAAGAGTTCTATGAGGGAAAATTTGATAAAGGAGAAACACAGTGGAGGATTAGCCAGACATTTTGGTATTGACAAAACAATAGCATTAGTGAGTGATCATTACTTTTGGCCCTAGATTCATAAGGATGTTAGAAAATATGTGCAAAGTTGTAGAGCTTTTCAAGTTGCAAAGGGTAGTAGTCAGAATGTGGGATTGTATAAACCTTACAGTACTGGTAAGACCTTGGGAGGATATAAGCATGGATTTCATACTTGGATTTCCTGAAACATTGAGATGGAATGATTCTATATTTGTGGTAGTGGATATATTCTTGAAGATGGCTCATTTCATACCTTGTAAGAAGACATCATATGTATTACATGTAGCAGACCTTTTTTTTAAGGAATTAGTGAGACTGGATGGATTACCTAAGAGCATAGTTTTAGACAGAGAGACTAAGTTTGTTGGCTATTTTTGGAGAACTCTTTGGAAGAAGATGAAGACAGATTTTAAGTTCAGTCCTACTTTTCATTCAAAGACCGATGGATAGACATAAGTAGTTAACCAGAGCTTGGGAATTTTGTTGAGATGTTTAGTTGGAGATAAAACCGAAAGTTGGGATTTGATTCTTGCACAAGCAGAGTTTGCCTACAATAATTCAGCAAACAAGAGTACTAGAAGAGCACCTTTTGAGATTGTTACCAGAATACATCCTAGAGGTATATCAGAATTAAGAGATATCAGAAATGAAGGCCGGAGAAGTTCAGAAGCAGAATAATTTGCAGATCACATGAAGGACTTACATATTCAAGTTAAGCAACATATGGAGGACATGAACAACAAGTATAAGGAGAAGGAAAATGAGAAAAGGAGACATAAGGAATTTGAAGTTGGTGATGAAGTGGTGGTGTATCTGAGAAAAGAAAGATTCCCGGTTGGAACTTATAACAAGTTGTAGATGAGAAAGTTTGGACCTTGCAGGATCTTGAGAAGGTTTAGTTCTGGGAATGCATATGAAGTGGAGTTACCGAATAGCCTAAGTATTTCACCTGTGTTTAACATTGCAGATCTTCATCAGTATCATGAACCATAATTTCGTGAGGATAATATTGTAGACTTGGAGGAATAGTTGCCCCGGAAGGAACCAGATCAGATTGAAGACATTTTGGACAGTAGAATTGGGCGTAGTACCCAGAGCAGTCAGTATAAGGAGTATCTTGTGAAGTGGAAGGACAGAACAATTGAAGATTCATCTTGGATTTATCAGGTAGAGGTAGACTGCCTTGGTTTTTCTCTAACCCTAGCAAAGTGAGAGACTCACTTTTTTAACAACCCTGGATGTCTGATGCAGGAGCATCCTCGGTTCATAGCAATCTTGCATGAACCCGAAATATTTACTTTCTATTTTGCTTTCTGTTTCCAGTTTCAACATTTCTTTCTATGTGTTCTGGATTTGGCTCACTGGAACCTGTGGAGTTCGATTTTGCTTGAAGGCTTGATCATCTTCCTTATTTCCAAACCGTGGAGCATTTGGATTGTTTTCCCGAAAGTTATCACTACCGGTTTCCATGACAGTTTTCTATTACCGGTTGCCTAGACCTATTTGCATTGGTGATCTACCAGATCCCTTCCGTAGCTTGCAGAGCCCTGAGCATTGATTTCGATGTTCCTTAGTGTGTGGCCGACCTTTTCCCATGATGTACACTTCATCCTTCGGATTTTTTGGAGGAATTTCTTTGGCGGAGGCCAACCTTGTTGGTTTTACACGTTAGGTCTTGTTCTTCGGGTTTTGATTCTTTTTTGGGCCAACCGGATCCTCTTGAATCATATAAATCATTGTAATAGAGTATTATAATGTAATCAAGAAGTTAGACTAAGAATGGAAGATAGATCTTAAGATTTGAGGTCCCGGTTGTGACCTGTTCTGCATTTTGAGCATATTTTAGCAGGCCCGTGAGCCGGTTTCTGTAACCCGGTCGCTACTGGTTGGTTGTAATCAGTTTCATGATATAATTCAATCTGTTTTACATTGCCTCCATCATGTCCTTGTTTTTCCATTGTGTTTACTCTTGCTGACTGGTCTGGAATGATCTCTTTGAGGTCCCTCCTAGCTGGTGACTGCTTCAAGAACGTTTTTCGATGATCGTGGAGTAGCTTCTTCATTTAGTTTCGAGCTTCTACCATTGGTGCACATTCTATATTTGGGGGGGGGGGCACTACTTGGTCTCTCTTCATCTATCTTATGGAGGAACTTTTTCCTCACATGGGTAACTAACATGGCCTCATAGCCGGTACCCTTTTTGCACTTAAGGGGGGTATTGGTGTAAATTATGTCTCATAATTACACTTTACTTAAGTTGACTTAGGGTAATGCATTTCATTGTAGTTTGCATATGAGACACTTAGGGAAGTGTGCACATAGGGAAGTTTCTGGTAGGATAAATTCCATCTTTTGTGGTCTTATCTTGTTGTAACATTCCACCTTTGGTGGGTGATCCACCTTTAGTGGAATTATCTATTGTTTCTCCTACCTACCCTTATTTCTCATTGGGCCACATGTCACGATTGTATGCTCACATATCCATATGGTGTTGCCTTTATAAGTAGGCTCATCTTCATTGTATGGCTTATACAGTTGATCATATTTTGCATCTTAATGAGAATACAATTTGTTTTTGCCTTTTTTTCTCTCTCTTTCTTTTATGATATTCATTGGCCTCTTAATCTTGGTTGCTATAGGCAAATTCTTACGTTCCTTAATCACGTCCTCACTTATTTTATTCCATTCAAAAGGTGGCCTCTTATTCCTTTTTTCTTCACACCTCCTTTGGTACTCTTCTATTCTCCTTGTGACCATAAAATATTGAAACTCTCGTGTCTTCACAAATTTACCATCACTGATGAATTGCTTAGAAGCAAGAACCCTAACATCCTTAGTGGGATCATCTTCAATCTTCAAGTTCTCAAGGCCTCTATTTGGGGGCATGATTGGTACAATATCCCTTATTGTTTCCTTGTTGGAGATGGAGGTGTGGATGGATAGTCAACCAATGGTATGACTTTATCCTCTTGTGCTACCTCTAGAGCACTCTAAACTTATTCAATATCAACAATATTTATCTCTTTCTCCTTCATAGGACACTCTTCAATCTTCAATTTCTTGGTAGGGGTTCTTTTAAAACAACAGGCTGCTTCCCCTTCTTTATCATTTCTCTGTCCAACAAGTCTCTAACACTAAGCAACGACTTCCCAATATTTACTAGGAATAAGGTTCATCACTAAAAAACCTAGGGAAATATGGCTCCCTTTCCCTTCTGATGGCTTCTGCCCTTTGGAACATGTTTGATTTCTTCTTTTTGTCATATACTTGCTCAATTTTGGTACAATTTCCGATGATATCTTCATTAGCCAAGTCCTCATTTAAGCAACTAAGTCTTAAGGATTTGATAAATCCTGTAGGATCATAATTCCTCAGCTCCTCATGTCTCATTTTGTATGGCTTCAAGGTAAAGTACAATTGGTCTAAGCCATCTTTATTTCTAGCTATGAAATCTGCAAACCTACATTATGTATGGAATAATGAGGGCCTGTGTGGCTTTTTGTGAGCTAGACGATCCATTTCACTAATTTGCCATATAGCTTCTAGATATGCAATTCTCAAAGGTACAATTTGGGCAACACATGAGCTTGCATTGGAGTCCCATACATCTTGATTGTCATAGTCTTAGAGTGGAGAAAATAGTTTCCCCAATTATGTGAAATCCCAAGGTCCCTCCTCTTCGTAGGCCTAATAAAAACCATGACCTCCTTTGAGATTCTCTCTTCTAGAAGTGCAAAATAACTTAATACCTTTTAAATGATTTTTTTCTCAAATATGACAAAATCTAAGTGATTACAATACATATCCTAAATATAGGTCCACTATTGGATTGACAAATCTCATCCTTCTCCATCTTGTGTCTTCAATGGCATGTCAGGATGCCAAAGCTTCTTCCCACTAAATAGAATCATGTGGAAAATGAGTGAATACCAATTGAAATCAAATTTCTCTATGTTGGCCTTGGATTTCACAAAATTTTCTTGTATCTTGTCTTCTAAGTGTTGAGCAAAATCAAACTTTGCGTTCTTCATCATATCCTAAATCTCAGCTACCATACACATAATGTTAATAGGCATTATGCCCTTTACATCCTCGCCTATCACTCGACATAGATTGTGGTATGTCTTCACAAAGTAATATTCAAATGTATCAACAGAGAAGGGCTCTTTCTCAAATTGTGAAATTGGAATGGGTTTCCTATTTGTACCCTTCCATATGAACTTAGGGATTAACTTGGCCATGTATAACTTATCATAGACCTTGTAGTTATCTTCCATTTTCCTCAAGTCAATTATTGACATTTTTTCTCTAGTCAAACCAAAACAGTATGAAATGTGAAACTTGTTGATGTTAATCATGGTATACGCACTTGCAATGACTATGGATTTTCATCCAAGATCATACCTTTGCACCAGAACCTTCGTGAAGTCAACATCGACAAATAAATTTCAAGGTCCTATCCATTCCTCATGAGAATCTTTGACCCTCTCTTTCGATACCAATGCTGGAACAGATCCTATCATGGCTTTGTAACTTTAGCATCTCTAACTCCTTGTAGGATATCAATAAATTTTCTCCTTCAGACCTCCTAGCCCATACACTAGATAGGAAGCTCTCTTGCCTTGTAATTGCTTAATCAAATCCCCATCAATATTTTGTGGAGGCTTTCTACTCATTTTAAGAGATGAGGGTTTCACGTTTTGTGATTAGGGTTTTACAAAACTTTGTCAAACTCTATCTAACTTGCTTCTATAGTTTAAACTTTAATTGGACATGCAATCTCGACAAAATAACACATGAGAACTAAAAAATGATTAACTTATCAATTGAATTATGCTACAACTCTATGTCACCTGCGAAATCTTGATTATCTCTGCAAGCTTGCTCAGAGCTTAATTTAGGCAATTTCATCAAATACAAGTAGTTTGGTGGAGTGAAATGTTCTTGTAGATGCTTATAATAGCTCGCAATAGTTATCAAACCCAGCTACTACAATCATTTAACCATTAATCCGCATTCGTGTGCGGGAAGATTTCATATTAGTAACCATTTTCCAACTTTGAATACGCTCTATCAATCTGCAAGAGTTGCACAAATATGGATAGTTGCAACTAAAAGATCGAGCTTCTTTATAAAACTTCACTAATATTTTCTCTGTGCTAGGCTCCACCTAGACACATGTCGCAACTGCATAACGTCGGGGGCATGACTGGATTCTAACATCTCTGGCTCCTCGAGGCCCTACTACAATAAGAAAGCTCCAGCATGCATCGACGTTTCCCTGACTTCTAAATTTCTAATGGCCCCATATTTGATTGGACCATCCGCGTGCTCTCGGGGGCTCGATGAATTTGACATTCCAGAGGGCCATGGGGCTTCACAAATCGTGGATTTAGCTTCCAAGGGACATAAGAAATCTTAACTCCAAGACTCAGAAAAAATCATCAACTGGATGGACAAGTCACTAGGTAGAAAGGGCTAGTGATTGGTGAGACTAACATGATACCAAGCTATAACTTAAGACTAGAAACCCTCTACCACCGGTCAACTCAAAAATATAATGGAAGGCTTAAGGAAAAAATTAAAATTGGCCACCAAAAAGGGTTTAGGGTTTAAGGGCGAT
Organism: Cryptomeria japonica; assembly: GCF_030272615.1. Classification (NCBI taxonomy): domain Eukaryota; kingdom Viridiplantae; phylum Streptophyta; class Pinopsida; order Cupressales; family Cupressaceae; genus Cryptomeria; species Cryptomeria japonica. The sequence continues at coordinate 29,897,387 of NC_081414.1, forward strand.
CAACAAAAATCAGACCAGGAAGGAAAGAAGGGCGATTTAGCTCAAAATTTTGAGGTGCTACCAATATGCAAAATATAATAATAAGAAACAAAATGAGAACACAATTTATCTAGAAACCCTTGTGAAAAAAAAAACCATAGCAAAAATATTACGTTATATAAATTTGTCTCTACAAACTTTTTAGGCATCGACCTATGGGCGACACCAATCTCCAATACTTGAACACCAATTCAATAAGACACACACAAATAAATTTCAATATGACGCACTGACCTCACCAATATGAGGTACCAATCTCAATATAAATATTTCAAAATTTGTCTATACATGTTAAAAAACATTCTATGATGTTGTTGACCAATCTGATAATGTTGTTCACAAATCTCCTTACAAAATCTGCATATGTACCCCTTCTCAAATCTTCTTATATACTGTCCATAGATTCTTTGTTATACTCGACAGAAATATGCTCTTGCAAGGAATAATTTCTCATATTAGTTTCTTGTGTTTTAATTCATTCCACCACAAAAAAATGTGATTTAAATAATGTTATTGTAGTTGATATGTTTTTATTTATCTTGCACCCTCACACTTCTCCACATTTTACAATAACCTTTTATATCTACATATCCTTATGCCTCTTCATCAAGAGTGACATCTCTATGAATAGAGATGACCTTTTGAAAAGATATCTACTTTTGTTAATGTAGATACCTAAAATTGTCCTTCATTAAATAAATACGTATTACTTATTTAATTATATTATCCTAATGTTCTTTATTAATTAAATAAATATTTTTATTTATTTTATTCACTTAACCTTTTGTTTTTAATTTAAATAAATATATATTATTTATTTAGATCCCGCCTCTTCTCCTAAATTGAATAAATACTTTAGTTATTTAATCTAGCTCATTTCCTCTAATAATTAAATAAATACTTTTATTTTAATTTATTTAATTCATTACAATTTTCCTCTTTAATCCAATCGTCCAACTTGTTCACATGGATCATAATCTAAATTTGTAGGCATGTAACAAGTGCCAATCGTCTCTTCATTCACTTTGTGTTTTCTCCAAAGTCAACCCACCTTTTAATCTCATCCCTCCATTTCAAATTTAACCTCTTAATCCTATTCACTCTTATCTTCTACCTTTCACCTCTTAATCTATTCCCTTCATTTTTACCTACCCTCAAATTCTATTGAGTCTCTTTCACCTATGTGATCATGGCCATTTATCTCTTAACCTCTTAATCTAAACCCTTGATTCTCTTTGAGATTTCTATTCTTCTTTTCATTTTGATCAATCTGCAATCCTTATCATACTTACATAATTCCAAAATCTCTCAATGATCATACATCATCACAATCTTTCATCATCATTACATCACAACCTTACATCATCAAGAAACCACACTCCATTCTTTTATGACCTCTTCTGGAAGTGCTACATAGCTGAGAGAAAATTATCATTCATACAAGATCTTGGAAGATAGGAGAACAATGGAGACTAGCCTCTCTTTGATGTGATGGTATATTTGGTTATGTCTATGTTGTTTGCATGCATTTGTAGTTCTCTATTGATTGCTTGTTGAATGATTTTGTAGATATAGGTTTTAGTGGTTGGACTTAGTTAAGGTTTACAAATAGGTTACAATTCAACATAAATATTTTGGCATGCCTAGTGGGACATGTAGTGCCTCTCCTTGGCTCATCCTTTCTTTTGTGCTTCGATAGATTATACTGGCATAGTTTAGACTATTTTTGTGATGCTTTGACTAGATGTTTATGGATTTATCTATGTTTTAGATGCTTCTTTATGGATATTAGACATATTATACTATGTTTGACATTATGTTTACATGTGGATGATGATATTTCTAGATTATTGAGAGGATGGATTACTCTATGATGATTGTTGTGTATTAATCTCTATGAGGGTATCATGCTTATTTTATGATTATTTGATGTATTAACCCCATTCTATGATTATGATTCTATGTGATGCATTGATGCTATATTGGGTGACTATTTGTGTGAGTAGAGATGATTTCATATCACTCATTGCGAGCATGATATGCTGTCGTGATTCTCTATCACTTGTCTGTTCATTATATATTGTATATGTTGTATGATGGCTTCGTGGATGCAAGATTTGCAAGTACCAGACATCGACTCCACCTGGCTTCACAGGTCTGAGCGTGTCTTATCCCAATGGCAAGTTGATCAGAGTTGACATGATAACCCACCCTATACTCTAGGTTTAAGTTGACTACCCTTGTTAGTTTAGAGTCTTAATGCAAGTTGTGGTTAGTGTGTAATTCTTTCTTGGATTATTTTATGGTGGCTTGCTTTGTGTAGCTTGGTCAATTATCAATTATTTTATTGAATTAATTTATATAGTTTAATAATGTTAAAAATTAAAAAAAAAGATTAATATAGTTTATAATAATCCATTAAATAAATAGTTGGTATAATATTTACTAATAAAATGTTGTTGAATTTATATTAATATTATTATTTAGTAAGAAAAGGCTTTATTATTAATTAGAATATTTAATTATATAAAAAGCCTTTGATTTATTATTATGGCTTCAATTTAGTATAGCCTTGGTTTATTTATTTATTATTGGGCTTTTATAATTATTTGTGCCCACGATTTTTATGAGTTGTTTATGTTATTATTGTTATTCTCTTTTTACTCTCTTGGGTTGTTTGGTAGATTCTTTCTACCTACCCTATTATTCTATTGGTTATATTTTTGGGTAAGTTAAGTAAATAATATTTTGTTATTCTTACCTTGGGTTTTGCAAATGGTTGGTAAGAAATATATTATTTTGTAATATTTTGATTGGTTGAGATTTTCTATAGTTTTAGTTTGATTTTCTATTTATTTGGCTTCTTGAGTATTTTGTCGGGTTAACATTTTCGGGTTTTCTCTTGCAAGTTGGATTTTGGCTGAGGATTTGGATTTTGAAGATTGCTTGAAGATTTCTTGGCTTGGATTGTGGATTGCGCTTCTTCGAGTTCCTTCCATTACTTCCATTTTTTCAGGTTGGAGGAATTATCCTTCTATGCAAAATTTATTTCAGAAAATATTGTATTCTTTGTGTATTTTTCAGAAAGATTATCTTCGGGTTATTTGGGAGGAAATATTTTATAAGTTTAACATAGTTGGAGTTTGATATTATTTTATATGGAAATATATTATAAATTTAAACTTTGGTTGGGATTACTATTTGGGTTTTCTACCATTGTCGTGAATGAACGACATTGGATTTTGGTTCTGTGAATGTGTTTTCCCTGATTGAGTCCTCATGTGTTTTCCTTTGAGTTGTTTATTTGGCTTCTTCAATTGGTTATGGAATTGCATCTCTTTTGATAGTATTTTCGAGATTTATCATTTATCCTTTGAATTCGTATGTTGGTCACAAGTTTTTTGTACCGTCAGAGTAAATGCACTAAAGTTGTATATGCGTTATTCCTTTTATCAAATGCGTTGTTTCTTTTGTTATATGTGTTGTTTCTTCTGTTATATGCGTTGTTTGTTAGGGAAAATGCATTGTACTATGTGGTATATGCGTTGTTCTGTAAGGTATATGCGATGTTCTCCATAACAGATGCGCTAAACTGTCTATTTCCAGAAAGTTTGTCGAATTTGGTTCATATTCTAGCTTTTGTTCTTGTTCTTCAAAATCCAGAGGCTGTTTTCTGATACCTGAGATGTTCTAGGTCTATTTCATTGATTGATTATTGGTTGTCTTGATTATTTGGCTTGTTTATGTGATTATCTTGTAGTCGGGCTCATTTGTTGTATTCTTTGAAGATAATTGCATTGTTGTTGGATTGGTTGGATACCTTGGTAGGCCAGGTCTTGTATTGTTGAGAGCCCATGGTTTTGTGGTAGTATTTTATGTTGTTACCCTAAAGCTCTAGGTGCATGCAAGGGGAAGAGTGGGGTTTGTAGTGAGTAACTAGGATTGCATGAAGTGGTCTGCCAAGTCCATCTGGGGTCCAGATCTCTAGGTATCTCACTAGAAGTTTTCCAGTGTGAACAAGTGATAACTTAATTAATAATACTTGGGTTTGGGTAGAATAGTTCATCTTAATAAGATAATAAAATTATGTTGGCCCCTTTGCCTTGCCTCGCGGTTGCGGACCGGGATAGGACTGGGAAGGCCTTGGTAAAAGCCAGGTAAGCTAATCTCTTTCACTCCACGAAATTGAGATGGCTCCACATGTGCTTTGGGACATCCGGGACTAGCACCCGGGTACCCATATGTTACATGTGATGACACTCTTGCTCCCTACATGTAGGTATTAGCACCTTGAGTCTTGCTTGGTTGTGTTGCCTCTAGAGGGTTATGGGTTTGGAGAGTTTGTGGTGATGGTTTCATTTTGGGTATCTTATGTTGCTTTGCATCCTTGCTATGTTGGTCTTTTCTTTGGTTGTTAGGTGTCAGCTTAGATCTAGAGTATGTGTGGGATATTGTGTCATCTCCTAGCACGGGGGGGGGGGGGGTACCTTTGGTTCCACATGGTCGGGTGGTTTGATGCCTTCTTCCATTGGGATGTTCTTGATTGGATGCTATGTGTGGATGTGGATATCTTGTCTTCTCAACTTTTGATGGATTCTTGTAGTAGAATAATATAATGTTTATATAGCATGTATGTAGTGATTCATGATGTAATTGTAATGTAAATAGAACTATGGACCTTGTTGTAAATAATAATGTATTCATGTAATAGTATGTTAGGGGAATACATAATGCAACTTGTAATATTGGTTCATTAATGGAAATTGATTCATGGATATTTATTTGGTCTCATTCTATGTTGGATATATGTTAGGATATCTTGTGGTTAGTTCATGATGATATAAATGTATAAGTAATTTGGGAGTAGGTGTTGGCAATTGACACTCAATTGGTTGGTTTCACTATGTTGTCATTGATGACAACATGGTATCTTGTTCTGGCTTCATGTTTTGATTTAGTTATGTACCGACACGCACTTCATGGACACTACACTGACACCGACACCAGTAGGATGGAAGGATTTCTTTGGTTACCAGAAATGCAGGTTGACAAGGTTTATAATAAGGTTATCGGTATTGGAGGCCGACATCTCTTGGATTTGGCATCGACAATTATTTTTGATATTCATGTATTTATGTTATCTAGCCGACATGTATATTGATATTGTAATTATCTTTGTAAGCCGACATAAGTTGTATAGGGTATATAGGTTAGTTGGATTAGATCATTTTGATATGGTAATGGTAATGGATATGTGGATGTGAGAATGTGAATTTTTATTAGGAAGGAGATGCGAAATATATCAGAGAGATCATGTATGTGAGGATATTTATGTAAGGGTTATTTTGTTTAAGGGTTTAGGGTTTCAAACCGGAACAGATAGAGCTTAACCAGAACTATATTCTGGCATAGAAGATGCTATCTTAGTAGTTCATTAATTTCTCTGGATTGTAGTCTGGATTTATATATAGTCAATGAGGCTCCTTTTGTGATTCAACAGTGTGCTCTAGGCTGTAAGCCTTCCTGCAAGTGCAGGCCCATATATTTTGTAATATCTCTTCATATGGCCAGTTGATTGATATTGTGGGTCACAAATCCCACCATGGTTTTTCCGTGTATAATTCTGTGTGTTATGGTTCTCCTTTTTGTGATTGGCTCATTGGTTGCTTTACTTCTTTCAATTCTTTATGTACCAGTATACCGGTTGGTATATGCATGTTTTAATAAGGCTAAAATTGATCATTCTGGTATAACACTGATTCACCCCCCCTCTCAGTGTTATTGGATTCCAACAATTGGTATCAGAGCCTTGTGTCTCAGAGGAAGTTTAATAGCTTGAGGAGGATCCTGAATCTAGAATCCATGGATATGGGTTTGGAAAAGCAACTTGAGATGGAATTTGAAGATTATGATGCTGAAAGGTTGAAGAACTTAAAACTACAAGATGAATTGAATTCTGCTAAGGAATTCATTCTCGTCCTATAGGAGAGGCTATCATCTATTCAAGCTAGGAGGAAGGAAATTTTGCAAAATAAGGATGATGAAGAGAAAGATGCACTTAAGGATTAGTGTCAAAAACTGAGTCAGGAGATCATGGTTATGAGAAATGAAATGCAAGCTATAGCTATGAGAATGTCTAAAGAGATTGAAGATCGAAAGAAAAAGGAAGAAAATATTGTTGTATCCTTGAAGAACAAATTTGAAGAATTTGGTAGGTTGGTTCATGAGAATGATATGTTGAGAATTGATTTAGTACAATCCCAAAGTAATGAACAAGAGCTTGAGAGACAAATGATAATTCCGAGAGATGATCTAACTACTGCAAGTGAGTATAAAGAAAAATTCAAGATTAGTTCAGCACAACTAGATGAGTTATTGAAGAGACAAAGGCAAAATGGAGATTTCAGTGGACTTGGATTTGAGCAAGGACAAAGTTCTGGTACTGCTAATGAAGATCAAAACCATAAGGCACCGATAAGGCAGTTTAATGTTTATTAATTTAATGGTAGATGTTTTGTTTGTAGTAAATCTGGTCACATGGCTAGGAAATGTAGAAACAGAGCAAATCAGAACCCTGATTCTGCTCCCGGTCAATGTTCTAAATACAATAAGTATGGTCATAAGACAAAAGATTGCAGAATGAATGTTAAATGCTATTCATGTGGAAAATTTGGACATATGGCTAATCAGTACAGGTCAAGCAATTATACTAGTTTTAGAAAAGCAATTCAAAAGAACAATGTTACATGTTATGCATGTAATGAAGTTGGACATATTGCTAAATTTTGTAAAAGCAAAAATCCACTGATTGGTAATGGAGGATCAAATGATAAAGGGAAAGAGAAGGTTAATGAAATTTGGCAAGATCGTACCTAGAGATGGGTCAGGAAGAATGAAGAACAATCAACAGATGGGAATGCACTGGTTACTTATCCAACAAAGGAGGTTGCTCCTGCACCGATAGGTAGCTCATCCGGTAACTAAGGTAGATGCCTTAGGGGTAGGAAAAATTCATGAAGATGTTGCATATGCCCAGGGAAGAGGTTCTGGAAGATATTCCAGATGTTGGAGATTCTTATCGGGCATGGATATGTTTTATCGAGATCCAGTATCTTTCATTGGAAGTCATTGATATCAATGAAATATTAGGGTTTTTCTTGGAGGATATAAGGTCGAATTCACTTCATTTTTTATCACCTTGCATTCGGAGAGATTCAGTGTGATTAAGAGCAATTAAGAGTGATCAAAGGCTATTCAGTGCAATCAGATATCTTCTTGAGCGATTTCACCAGCGATTGGAAGAATTTGTTAAGGGTTTCATCGGAAGTGATCAACAGGTATTTATCTTTAATCATGGAAGTGGGATCATCATCTATTCTTATCTTTGTTGCAAATTCGACTGTTGTTGAGGTCAAGGACCATCCCAGGCCAATTTTTAAGCGGTATCCGCATGTGGCTACCCTGGAAGACTCAGTTGGAACATTTTCCCGTGTTCCGGAAGGAGTTGTTTATGTCGAAGATGTTAGAGCATACATACATTGTCACATTGAGGATTTGGGGACATCTGGTATAAAGAGAATGTACATGAGTGAGCTTATGGGAGATTATGGAAAGATCAAACTTGCATACAAGAACATTGAAGACTTAGGTTTTACCGACATTCTGGACATTCCAAAATTCGAAGATGAAATTGTTGGCAATTGACACTCATCGGATTCATTTTGCTGTCATTGATGGCAACAAGATTAGATGGAAGTCATATATCGGCAGACAATGGCTTTGGAGCATTCAGGGCTACACCGACACCGACACCGACACCAACATCAGTACTTGAAGGAAGCCGACATCAAGGGAGATTTATTTAGTAAATCATTTTTATTGTCGAGGCCGACATTGAATATCTTTTATAATGCATTGTAAGCTGACATGAGACATATTGTTTGTAATGGGTATATAGGTTAGTTTGCTAGGTCATTTTGAATATATGATATAAGATATGATATAGGAGGTGACATAGGAATATAGAGAAAAACTATATAATGCAAAGTATATGTATGTAGATCATTTGTATGTGAATGTTATACCATGCAATGATCTGTAGATAGATTGGAAAGCATTATTGGAGGAGAAGAGATACCGGTAGTAGGGTTTAGGGTTTATGAATCGGTAAAAAGCAGAGCTAGAACCGGAACTCTATTTGCCATAGCAGATGCATTTTTGAGTTCAATTTTATTGTTTTATTTCAGCAGAAACTTGTAGTCAGTGAGGCTCTTTAGTGGTGAGTAGTATGCTCTAGGCAGTGTGCCTTCCTGCATGTGCAGGCCCCAATATATGTAATATCCTTTCATTTGGCCAGTGAACTGATATTGTGGGTCATAAATCCCACCAGGGTTTTTCCTCTTTGAGGTTTTCCATGTACAAATTCTCTGTGTTATGGTGTTCATTTATGTAGATGGTTTATTTGCTTCAAGTTATATGTTTATTTGTTTACTGTTTTATATGTGTATGGTATAAAAGGATAAAATCTAGTGTTACAAACAAAACACTGATTCACTCCCCCTCTTAGTGTTCTTAGATCCCAATAATTGGTATCAGAGCTTGGTACCTCGGAAGAAGTTTAACAGCTTGAGGAAGATCCTAAAATCATAATCTTTGAACATGGCTATGGAGAAGCAACTTGAGATGGCTCTTGAGATTATTATGTTGAAAGGATGAAGAACTTGAAATTGCAAGAAGAATTGAATTCTGCAAATGAGTTCATTCTTATCCTTCAAGAAAGGTTATCATTAGCTCAAGCCAAGAGAAATGAACTTTTGCAAAAACTGGATGATGAGGAGAATAATGCACTTAAGGAACAATGTCAGAAACTAAGTCAAGCAAACATTCTCATGAAGAATGAAATGGAAGATCTGAATATTAGGTTATCAAAAGATATTGAGGAGAGAAAGAAGAAGGAAGATAATCTTGTTATATCTTTGAAAAACAAATTTGATGAATGTGGCAGATTGATTCATGAGAATAATCTATTGAGAACTGATTTGGCACACTCCCAAAACAATGAACAAGAACTTGAAAGACAAATAACTACTCTGAGAGTTGATTTAACTACTACAAGTGAGTATAAAGAAAAATTCAGGATTAGTGCTGCACAGTTGGATGACTTATTGAAAAGACAAAGACAGATTGATGATTCTAGAGGACTTGGATTTGTACAAGGTGAAAGCTCCGATACAGCAAATGATGATCAGACAATCGGTATGCAGAACTCATTAGAATAGAGGAAACTAGTAAGGTAATCTAATGCTTATAAATTCAATGGTAGATGTTTTGTTTGCAATAAATTTGGGCATATGGCTAAACAATGTAGAAATAAAGCAAATCAAAACTACAATTCTATTCTCGGTCAATGCACAAATTGCAAGAAATATGGTCACAGATCAGAATATTGCAGAATAAATGTTAAATGTCATGCATGTGGAAATTTTAGACATTTTGCTAATCACTGTAGGTCAAGGTATGACACCGGATTTGTCAAAGCAATTCAGAAAAACAATGTTACATGTTATGCATGCAACAAAATAGGTCATATTGCTAAATACTATAGAAGAAAGACTCAACTGGTTAGCAATGATAAAGATAATGAGAAAGAAAAACATAAGGTAGATGAAATACAACAAGATCACACCAAGAGATGGGTTAGAAAATTTGAAGAACCAAGTGGAGATGGATCTACATCGATAACTCCACCGGTAGAATAGGGTATTCCTCCATCAACAGGAAATTCTACCAGCAACTGAGGCATAAGCCTTAGGGGTTGGCAAAGTCATTGCAAAATCCTACATATTATCCTGGAGGAGATCTAAAGAAATCTAGAGGAGATTTGGAGAGTTGTGTTCATCATTGATGAAGGTTCACCCAACACAAGACTGTGAAACCGACATCCATAGGGTTGTTCACGAAGCATTTATTACAAAGAAATATTAGGGTTTTATTCACTGATAAAAAGGGGTAAGTGAATTCATTTTCACTCACCGAGCATTCAAGCATTCAGAGTGAAGAAAAGGCGAATTAAGAGCAAGCAAAAGCATCTTGAAAGGATTTCGAGAAAAAACACTCAATCTTCCACCTGCGTTCACTTTCAGGTATTCTTCAAAATGGAATCTGGATCTTCAAATCCTACTTTCATTGCAAATCCCACCATTTTCGAAGTCAAGGATAGGTTAAGGCCTATATTCAAGGAGGTTCCCAAAATTGCTAAGAAGGAAGACTCTGTGGGAGCATTTTCTAGCGTTCCTGACGGCGTGATGTATGTTGAAGACGCGAGGGCATACATTCACTGCACCCTGGAGGATCTGGGCATAGAGGACATCAAAAGCATGTATCAATCCATGATACTGGGAGACTCCGAAACCATCAAACCAGAATACAAAGCAATTGAGGATTCAGGGTTAACCGATATTTTGTACATACCAAAATTCAAGGATGAAGTTATCAGATACGTTCTAAGAAGGGTTCACAATGAGTTTATTTGGCTGGATGGATAGGCCTTACATGATCACAAAGGAGGCTATTCAAGCAGTCATTGGCTTATCCAAAGTGGGACAAGAACCTGGCAAGAAAATTTCCAACACTGAGGTCGAGAAACTCACCGATGCAACTCCTGATAGCAGATCAATGAGGATCAGCACAATCACCGACACTGATGTGAAATTTGCAAGCATGATAATCGGTTACAAGGTAACTCAATCCAATCGACTAAATTTTGTTGCTCGTTCATGCATTCATGCTGCATATCAGATGCTAAGGAATAATACAAAATATGATTTATGGGAATGGATGAGGAGTGAATTGATGTTGAACCTTGGGAAGATCAAGGGAATCAAGAAAGGAACTTTCAGATATGGAAATTTGATTGTTAGTTTAATGCTTTACTTCCTGAATGAGCTACCTGGTCTTGGCAAGAAGCATTGGGCTCATGACATACTGGTAGGTATGCAAATCACAGAAGCAATCACCAGTCTTGGTACCGATAGAGATGAGAAAATTTGGGGGTATTTCAAAACATTCCAAGAAAACATGAGGCAGAGGGAGAGAATTTCAAAGAAAATTGTGGAGAAGTACTCCACTGTTATCTATTTTCTGGTGAAAACTGATGAAACTCTTATGGAGGCAGTTGAACCTAGGACAATCTGGATTACTAAGCTTGGATATGAGGTAGATGATAGCATTTTGAAATCTATGCAAAAATGATGCTAGATGCCCCATTGGATGACAAAATAGACCATTTTGGCACAACAAAAGAAAAGGCACTTGAAGTCAAAATTGGTTTTAACAAGAAGAGAAGAGAGAAGAAAATAGAAAAGATGTCTGCATATGTACAAGATGTAACTCATAAGATAGACACTCAACTGGCTTCTGGATATTGTTGGCATATGTACAAAGCATGATGACATGATGATATTGTATGTTGTCATTGATGTCAATATGCTGAAGTATGAACCGGTATATTGTAGTAAGCAAACTGGCAAGAGAACCGGTATGATGATGTAAACCGGTATTTGTGAAAAAGTGAAGTGGTGTGTTTGTTCAAGGTGAACTGGTATGTTGGAATGAGAACTGATAAATGGAAGTTTTGCATCGGGGTTTCATTTTGCATGACTACCGGTTGGTAGTCTCATCTTCAGGGTTTCTGGTTGATGCATTCCAAGATTGTGTGATTCAACCGATGACATCTTGTGATGAGTTAGCATTGTAATGAAGCCAGATAAGTGTTGCCATGTCAGCTTTATGTGCATGAAGGATTTCCTTGAGGATCTTGTATGGAGATTGATCCTATCTACCTTGGGAATGTGTGAAGTCTCTGTAAATGGTGAAGAGCGCATGATGAGTTATCAGCTTCCTGAAGTGGCAAAGAATGAACATTGGAGAACATCTTGAGATCTCTTCAAGACTATTGTATTCGATGCAGTGTGATTAACGGTAAGGATTGAACCGACTGGATTGTAAAACCTAAATGTTTAGGGTTTAAGGTTTATGCTACCGACCTATCTATTTCCTATAAGGTCGATGATGTTTTTCATTTTGAAGTTGTTGGCAAATGGTATGTGTGTATCCCAGTGAGTGATACTTGATTCTTGCCAGATTGTAGAAGTGTGTTGATACCTGCAGAGTGTGATTGCAGAAGAAGAGGAGCTAAAGTGGATATGCCTTGGCATTGAGTGCTGTTATCAAATCAGTGTATTACCTGTTGACTTCTAACCATTTCAGTAGTTGGAAAATCCCTTAATCGGGTAGCTTTAACAAGCTTTTGTGTAAATCCTTTAACAAGGTAACTCAATTCAATGAGTTCTTCAAATCCTCTTGTGAGGTAACCTTTAACCAAGTATTTAGCCATCCCTTAACCGGGTGATCCCTAGTAGGATCGGTTCCTAGCAGAAGCTATTATAAAAGTCTCTAACCGGACTAGGATCCTAACAGAGCAGACTTCAAAAGAGTTCAAGAACATCTTGTGGGTATTCATCCCTGTCGTGGTTTTTCTCGGCTGGGTTTCCATGTGAAAAATTAGTGTGTCATGTGTGATGCCTTTCATGTGATGGTTTAGTGTTTTATGTCAAATTGGTAAAATATGTTGAACTAGTAGTCATTATATTTTTGATGATAGATTACCTATTTATGCATAAGGGTGAAGTGGAAATGAGGTATTAGAATGTATGGAAAGCTAAGGGTTACCTGTTTATGTCTTTCACATTCTCACTGTGTTTTACCAGTGGTAATCTGGTTTAGATCGTGTTAGTGAACAAATTTGTCCTTCGAAGATAACTATACAAATAAACTCAAAATGCCCAGAATGAAGGACAAAAAGTACTAACAGTTGGATAGATTATCATTGAAGTGATAATCTTCCTCTGAATTGAGAGGTACAACTCCCTCTTAGAGGATTTACAATGAATTAAATTGCTGAGATGCTTTTAACCAGAAAGCAATAAAGGAAAATAACATTCATCCATAGCCATGAAAATGAATGCCAAAGACTTACAAAACAGATATAAATGAAGACTATTAAATCAAAGTTTAATTTTCTGCACTTATGGATAGCATTTAGACTAAAAACCAAGAGAGAAAGTTGTTGCTCCAATATGGCTTACTTTCAAGCACACAGACTTGTAATAAATCCACGTACACAATTGATTATAACAGAAAAGACATTAATAAATAACCGCAAAGGCTCAAAGACCAGCTACAGTCATGAGAAGAATATCAGCAACACAAAGATTGAAGATATCATCTGCATTTTTATTCATGTCTGGAAATCAACTCAAAGATTGATATTTTCTATACAAAGCATTGCTTAGAAAAGCTTCAACTCCTCCCTTACAAATAAAAATCTAATCTCCCCCACCCACAGGCTGCTGGAAGAAAAGAAAAAGAAGAAGAACCTGGCGACTCTGCTGGGGAGTGAAACAAAGAGAAAACCAAATTTTTCAACATACCAGTATGTCATAAACATGAGCCCATAATAAGCAAAAGTGTTTGGAGTATAGGAAGATTGTTGAGATTGGGTCTTGATCGAAGTAACCTGTTTTAATCATCCTGGATTCTCGTCCATATACTAGAACACAAAGGAAAGAAGGAGTAATTGATAACTGTTTTGAAGAATTGCAAAATCTGTCATTTGTCCCAAGTTTTACTCCTAGAAGGAAGGCCAAAAGCAGACCTTCATCTCTTGACAGAGTTACTCCTATATCTTCTTCTTCCCCCTGGCAAGCACTAACACTTACTAGAATTCAAGCTCCACCTCTTGTAACCATTCATCTAGTATTCATTATGGCTCAACCCTGGGGTGCGGTTGTTGGACCTCTTGCTCTCGCAGCCCATAATCTGCTACCAAAAGGAGCAAAGGATGTTTTACCCAAATATAAAGGTGACGAAAAAGTTTTAGTTGAAGAGCATTTGAACTCTTTTAATGTAGCAATGGGAATCCTAGCAATTCAATATGAGGACGTGGCTGTTAGGCTTTTTGCCCAAACCCTCACTGAAGGGGCAGTAGAATGGTTTAGCCAGTTGCAAGCAGGATCCATAACTGACTGGCAAATGATGAAAACCGCTTTTGAAAAAAGATTCCAAAGTGCTGATGATGAACACACGCTACTGGCTCAACTCACATAGATGAAGAAGGAAATTCATGAGCCGATGAGGGATTATGTAGCAAGATATAATAAGATTATTCACAAAATTCCTCAAGCCAAGAGACCAACTGTAGATAATTAGCGATGTTTCTTCGTAAATTCCATGCCACCTAATGTAGGATTTCACCTCAGAAGAAGTAGGCCAACCGACCTAGAAACTGCACAAAATGAGGCTATAGAGCTTGAAGATGATCTGATAACAGCTGGCAAATGGAGGAAGGATGTACAAATTCCTCAAGGACAATCTCAGGCTTCTACGTCCTCTACCGATCCAGTTGTTCAATGGCTTGTCAATGATATGATTGCTCTAAAGAGGCAACTACCTAAGCCTGGAAACTCTTATCCACAACCTTATCAGGATATAAGAAGGAGAACCTCAAATCAATATAACTATGGATGATCATTGCAACTTCTTGCAACTCCACAAATATTACAGATAGAAGCACCTCCTGACAAAGGTGTCATGTGTTAATTTCATCTTACCACTGATCATGATGGGGTTTCATGTCCCGATATGATAAGACACGTTCAGATGCAAAACACAAAGGATGAATTAGGAGAGTTCACTGAAGTAGAAAGAATTCAAGAGGCACCTGGCGACTCTGGAACATTCTACCTCAAATATGAGTCAGATTCAGAAAAGGGTAGTAACATTTTGGCAACTCTTGAAGGTTCTTCATGTGTGATCCTAACAAGGAATCAACGAACCTCTCAGCCTTCTTCCTTTGTGAACCCTTCTGGAAACAATTTCAAAAGCAAAGATCTCCCAGGTAATAGTTTTTCAAAGGTTCCCGAGATTAAGATTTTGCAAAGGAACCATGAAGATCATAAGAGCTCTTCCTCTTCTTCCTCCTTTGATATCATTGAATTCTGTAAGGCCTCAACCGTTCAACTACCTACCACTGAGTACTTAAAGGTTAACCCAAAAGAGTTGGATAAACTGGTCAAATACGTTAAAGGGGATTCCTTTTCAGAGTCTCAAGTACACGGGTGTATGGAAAATTGTGATTTAGCTGCTGCCGAAGGGTCTTCATCTATCCCCTGCTCATTAGCTAATCTGGCAGATTCCTATGCTTTTCATGACACAAGGTCTGGGCATGAGGTCAAGATTCTGAAACCTGAACCTTTCTATATTTCCCTTCTCCTAAATGGCCAAAAGTTAAGTAATTGCATAATTGACTCAAGGGCTTCAGACAATATAATGCCTTCTTCTGTGGCTAAATCTTTAGGTTTAACCCTTACTAAAACGTTTGGAAGATGCTTTTCAATGGATGGAAAACAGGTTCCTCTTATTGGTCAGGTAAAGGACGTCCAGGCAGTGCTGGCAACATGCCTAAACAAAAGAGTAAGATTAACTATACTGGTCACTGATATTCTGGCGAGTTACAAAATGCTTTTGAGTAGGACATTTTGCAAGGATCTTGGAGGCGAAATCAAAATGGATTGGTCTGAAGCCGTTATTCCCCTTGGAAACCAGAAAATCAAGCTTGAACCTGAACCCAAGAATAAGTATACTGTATTTCCCTCAGATAACCCGAAAGCCTAGATTCTATTTCAGGAGTGTGAGTTTGGAAACTATCTTGTCCTTGCACCTGGTGAAAATAAAATGGATAAGACAGCTAATGAACTTGATGGACTATGGTAGATGGAGTTTGATGGAAGCTGCGCTAACTCCGGTTCTGGAGCAGGGGTGGTTTTGCTGTCACCAACTGGTAATATTTTCCCCTTTTCCTTCAAGTTGGATTTTAAAAACACTAATAATACTGCTGAATATGAGGCACTATTATTGGGATTAAGTGAGGCTAAATGTAAAGGAATTAAGTTGCTTAAAGTCAAAGGTGATGCAGAGTTAATTGTTAGGCAGGTGAGGAATGTTTATATAGTTAAGAATGATAGGTTGAGGCATTATAGGAATAGAGTTTGGGATGAGATAGAATTCTTTGATGCCTTCTCGATTGAAGCAACTCTGAGGGAACAAAATAGTAAGGCAGATTCATTGGCTGTGTTTGCCTCACTTTTATTACCACATCCAGATTTTAAAGATAATTCATATAGGAGGCGTCTCTCCTTTTAGGCAAAAATTAAGGAACTTTAATCCCATCATGGCAGATGCAATTTCTAAGGAAGTTGAGAAAATTCTTAAGGCCCGAATAATATATCCAATTCACCATTCCACCTGGGTAGCTAACATTGTACCCGTAAGAAAGAAAAATGGGGAAATTTGTATCTGTGTTGATTTTTGAAATTTGAATCAAGCAAGCTTGAAGGACAACTACGCCTTACCAAATATGGATCACATATTACAGACGTTGTCTGGGTCAAAGATGATGTCGATGTTGGATGGTTTTTCTGGTTATAATCAGATATCTATAGTAGAACATGAGCAACACAAGACAACATTCATCACTCCATGGGGAACATTCGCATACAACTGCATGCCTTTTGGTTTAATAAATGCCGGAGCCACTTTTCAAAGGGCTATGGATTCCTCTTTCAAGGATTTTTGAGACAAAATAATTGTAGTTTATCTGGATGACCTCACAGTGTTTTAAAAAAAAAGGACCGATCATTTTCGAGAGTTGAGTGCAGTATTACAGCATTGTCGTGAACACGGGATTTCTCTAAATCCTAAGAAATCAGTTTTTTGCATCACTGAGGGCAAATTGTTAGGACATATTGTCTCAAAAGAGGGAGTCAAGATTGATCCCGACAGGGTTAATGCAATTCAACGTCTCAGTTTACCCTCTAGCCGGTCTGGAGTAAGATCGTTCTTTGGTCAAGTGAATTTCCTGAGGAGATTTGTTCCAGAATTTGCTGAGACTACAAAACACATTGTTGGTTTTCTAAGTGAGCAACATCCTTTCAAGTGGACTGAAGAAGCCAAAAATGCTTTCGATAAAATTAAAGGATCAGTTGCAAATGCGCCCACTCTTGTTAACCCAGATTTCATGAAAGATTTTATTCTGTATTGTTATGCATCAGACCATACTATGTCTGGAATTCTATTGCAGTTGGATGAACATGGGGCTGAAATGCCTATAGCGTTCATGAGTACTCCACTCAAGAAGCATGAGCTCAAATATTCACCTATGGAGAAACATGCATATGCTGTTGTAAAAGCTGTGAAACAGTTTCGATATTATATCCTACATTCTCACTCTGTGGTTTTTGTTCCAGATTCAGCCGTGAAAAGCATTTTGACCCAACAAGAGGTTGGACTGAATAAGCGAGCAACATGGGTGACGAAAATTCAAGAGTATGACTTAGATATTCTCCCTATGAAAACAATTAAAGGGCAAGGCTTATGCAAGTTGATAGCGGAAAATGAAGTAGAAACTGAAGCGGAGTTACCATTAACTCTTTTTGTTGGATTGCAGGATACTTGGTTCTCTGATGTGGCCTACTATTTAACTTATGGTAGTTGCCCAAATCATCTGTCGGCTAAAGAACAGAGGAATTTAAAATTAAAAGCCGCAAAGTATGTAATTTGGCAAGATGTTCTATACAAAGGGGTTAGATGGAACATACCTAAGGTGTGTAGATAAACCTCAATAGCAAAAGCTCTTGGAAGCTTATCATGGAGACGTCTGTGGTGGACATTTTTCATCATCTGTTACTACATTCAAAATTTTAAGAAATTGTTTTTATTGGCCCAGCATGTTTCAGGACGCCTATATTCACGTAAAAGAATGCGAAAAATGTCAATTGTTTTCTGGGAAGCCACATTTAGCAGCACTGCCTCTAAGGCCTGTAGTAATGGATGAACCTTTCACACTGTGGGGCATTGATTTCATAGGCCCAATAAACCCTCATTCTAGTGCGGGTCACATGTATATTTTGACAGCTACTGACTACTTTACAAAGTGGGTAGAAGCCATTCCCACCAAAAAGGCCAACTCAAAGATTGTATGTAATTTTCTCATGGATTACATCCTAGTTCGTTTTGGGGTACCCCAAAAAATTGTGACAGATAATGCGTCATATTTCTCCTCTGAAGAGTTGACTATGTTTTGCTATGATCATCAAATTTCACTCTCACATTCTTTTGATTATTTTCCATAGGGCAATGGTTTGGCCAAATCTAGCAACAAGAATTTGATAGTCATCATGAAGAAGCTAGTTGACGAGAATGCTAGGAATTGGCATAAGAAGTTATATGAGTCTTTATGGGTGGATAGGACCACACCCAAGAGGGCTATTGGGATGACACCTTTTGAACTTGTGTATGGTGTAGGAGCGAAACTTTCTTTGCCACTGGAGTTATCAGCAACCAAGTTGCAAATAGTAGTGGAAGATTCCTTCTTTCAAAATGCTTTGGAGAAAAGAATCATGTATCTGACAAAATTAGAAGAAGAGAGAGAATTGCTGGTGGATAGGATTTCAGAACATTAGAGCCGAGTAAAGAGGATTTTTGACATGCGAGCTTGACCAAGAGGTTTCCTAGTAGGAGATGAGGTGCTACTATGGGACAAAAGGAAAGAGTCCAAAGGTGCTCACGGTAAGTTTGATTCATTGTGGAAAGGTCCTTTCAGAATTTGTGAAGCAGTAGGACAAAATGCATTCAGACTCAACTATGCTGATGGAACGATCATGCCTTATACCTACAATGGGCAAGATCTCAAGCTCTATAAATTGTAAGTCCAGTGTTTGAGTCACTTGTACATAGTAGTCTAGGTATTTTTGGTTGTGCTCTTAACCCTTTCCCCGTTGTTTTATGTTTTGCGAAACCAGAGTCTGTGAGTTCTTTGCATTTTCCTTTGAAAAATACAATCCCCAGTCAGGGCCAATGTTATCATGTCATTTATTCTTCATGCCGAGAATGGGTCATAATTTCCTTTTTTTTATGTTGGAGTCCTAGTTCATACCATATTACCTTGGTTCAAGTCTTTAAATGCGGCCTCAAGTCCTTTCTCGAGTCATTTTCGTTCAAGTTCAGACAATTCATTGTACTTCTTGAACGCGTCGAACCGTTCTGAACTGGGTTCAAGATGTTCATTTAGGTTCAATAGGTTCCGAAGTGTTCAGAAAAGGTTCTTCGTACTAACATTTTCTCTAAGTTTTTGCAGCAGCTCCTTAATAAATTTTTTCTTGTTCAATGACATATCATTTGTGTTGAACTTGTTGAACTAAGTTCAAAGGGTTCAAATATGTTCAACGTGTTCAACACGGCAAAGTGGTCAACAGTTTGACGCAACGTACATCTTGAACTACTTGAACATTCAAGAAGTTGGTTCAAGATGTTCACACAGGTTCAATGCTGGTGGGTCCTGCGGTTTCTAATGTTTCGAGAAGTGCATTTATTGCTAAATATGGAGAGGCAGAACCATATGGTAAAGTGATGTCGTTCTTTGGTTTTTTCGAAGTAAGTGAACATTGCAGGAACTGGCAGTTTCTAAAAGTACGCCGCCATGCATTCAATGCATGCGTGCGGGGGTCTAATCTATCAATTTGCCACGTTCGGAATGAAATTGTGAAATCATTGCATTTAATGTGTCTGCATTATTACCTTTCTTTATAAGGTATGAAAATCATTTGTGTTTTGCGTTGGCTCTTGCTGCTGGATTTGTGTTTATATTGTCCCTGGATAGGAGTTTTTCTTGCCGCTAGCCGTCGTCCGATTATACAGCTGTGAAGGTGAGTCTTTCCTTATTTTCTCCAGTGTTTTCCCTCGTATTTTCTCTCATACAGAGGTTTGGTTTCATTGCAATCAAGTTTGGGTTTCTTGTTTTGAAATCATGAAGTCCACCCTGCACTTGTTTGGAAACATCTTTAGCATGGCGTCCACAGAAGCCATAGTTAGTGATACTGATCTGAAGGGTGAGAACCTAGAAGATTTGAAAGAAAGAGTATTCAGGGGTGTTGATAAGTCTTTTTGTATAGAGATTTTGAGTAGTGGACTTTTAGAAGCTGCAGCCTTTCCTCTAGCAATTCCTTGTCCAGAGCTTGTTCAGGAGTCTATTGCTAGATATGACCCTTTATTTGAAACTATTAAAAGAGATAACGGCGAAACCCTTCTCGCCATTAACAACGAAGTGATTGCTTCGGTGTTCAAAATACCAGATTATCAGTTTTCTAATTTCTCCCCTGCTCAGTCAATTAGTGAGTTCAATGCAGATAGAGCTGGACACAGGAATAATGTGGTGAAGGGTGAATTCACAAAGCTGGTTCCCACTTTTGCCAATGAAGGAATTTGGCGAAAGTGGGAATTTCGGATTTGCCAGTGTTCGAGCGAAATACAAATGTTCGCTCGGACTACCCCTGGGAGTCCGAGCGAACCAAACTGTTCAGTTGGGTTCGCTCGAACATCGAGCGTGCCAAAATCAAGCTCACTTGTTCGAGCGAATGGGGGTTCGCTCGAACCCCTTTTCGTTTGAGCGAACCCAATCCGATCGAACTCGTGTTCGTTCGAACCCCAAAAATTAGAAGTTTCTCCCAAAAAATTTTAGAGTTCTGAAGAATTAATGACTTCGGAGCTTTGGTTCAATGCACAAATGAAATAATCTTGATAACCCAAATATTAGATGGTAGTACTCGAAGCAAGCTTTCCAACGAATATAATTTTGCAATATTTTGAATTTATTATGTTCTTGATTTTTTAATTTTATTAAAAATTGGTTTTTCACCGAACATGAACTTCTCTGTTCAACGCATTGGGAAAAATAAGAAACTAATTCAAAAAAATTCTGAAAAATATCTATGCCCTTGGTATTGATGTCTTCTTTCTAACAAAAAAAATAAAATTGAATTTCGATTTATATAGAACAAGTTATGTGTTCAAACATAAACCTATGTTTGAATTATGACTAGTCGGATTTCAAAACTTTATAAAATGAAAAATATTGAACATATCGCTATAAAACCAAATGCAAGCCTTGGATATTGATGTTACAAACCAAAATTCGAAAGAATTGAGTTTTTATCATTTATAGAAAAAAAGTTATGCATTTCGGGAGGCACATCACTCTTAAAAAATGTAGTTTGTTGTAAAAAACTACTTTTCGAGGGAGATGGAAAATTTTTAAAAAAATATTTCAAAAAAATCTTTCAAAAAATGTATATAGAATCTACAAACAAAATTCTAGAAATCACTAATTTACATCATCTTCAAATTTTTAATAGTTTAAAAGTTATAGTTCTCGGAAGTTGAAGATTATTTTAAAAATGTACATCTCAGTGTCAAAAGTGGCAAAAAAGTGGGAACCATTATTGTGAGTTCACCCCGAAGTACTAGTTGAAAGTCCCTCAGAGAGGTGGTTCTAGAATGCCTAAAAATCCTAACAAGAACCACATGTTGCCACATATCCACGATGTAATGCTTTTGTTGCATCGAGCTAGAGGTTCTGTCGAAGCTTATAGCTTTGATGATTGGATATATTTCTATGTACAATTAGTTCTGGAAGGAAAACAATACCTGGATTGGGAGGAGTTAATTGCTGATTCGATGAAAGAGCAGTTGAGTCTAGCCAAGTAATTTCAACAAAACTTCTTTATGTCCTCATATCTTTTGTATTGTCTAGTGTGTGTTAAGGAGTTAACCGGAATACCCAAGCAGCCCACTGAGGAAGATGTTCTGGTGTATGAGTTTTATCCAATGCTACAAAAGGACAATTCCCTACAAGATTTCAGAAGGGTACATAATGCATTCCTGGGTGATATGTGTCATGAACTGAAAGGTACAAAAGCCAAATGGATTTCAGATGATGCGCAGGCTTTGATTAAGAAGTTCGGAAGCTTTTACATCCAGTTTCCACACTTTTGCTATATACGAGTGGGAGGCTTTGAAGAGGAACCCTTCAAGCTTTTGCATTTCTATTTTGATTGTTTTGTCTTAGTAGAAGTATGCAGATAACTAACTTCCGTGGTCAAGAAGGCACAGCCTAAGGACAAGTGGGAAGGTCATTTTCCAATGCATTTGGGAGTGTTATCCTGTAATTCAATGTCTGATGCACTAAGTATAGGAGCAGACCTTAGAAATTTTAATTTCTCTCTGTATGCTGAAAGAAAAGGGTTTGACAACAAAGGATTTTCTCAGAGCCTTGGTTTAATGCCTTATCTTCCCATGCCACAGTTAGAAGATTTCTGGGAAGACTATTCAAATGAACTTGAAGTCTTCAAAAGAGAAAATATGAGACTGGTGCTGGAACAGGTTATTTCTCTGCAAATAAAGATAGATATTAAAGGCCTTGAAGAAGATTATCTTGAACTGTTTGAACCAGGGTATTTAGCCCACGCAGAGACTGAAATGCCCCCAATTAATTGGGATGAAGAGGAAAATGATGACATTCAATCGAGAACTGAACGAGTTCTAGACAGAACAATGGCATGGGTGGCCAAGAAGAAAGCAATGAAGCTAGATGCCAAGCCTCTTTCTACGAGAAGCATGTCTTCACCAAAACATCCTTCTAACAGTGCTCCTGTTCGTGCAGGTAAGGAAATCAAGTCGACTCAGCCTAGACACAGACCTAGCCCAACTCTAGATTTCAGTACTCCTCGGCAGACTCAATCACATAGTGTCACCTAGAAGAGGATGGACTAGGTCAAGGATATGGGAGCCAAAGATGCCGTGCTTGAAGCTCAGATCTTTGAAATTGAAGATTTGGATGGTGAAGTTGCTTGTGCTCTAGACTCCCAAACGGTGACTATAGAAATGACTCCACCCCCAAAGATGATTGAAGGAACTTCTCATTTTGCTATGACTCCTAAATGGTTAACAACCTCAATTAACAAGAAAAGGAGCTCTCTTCCTGTGCCCATTCCAATTCAGGAGATGGTTGCCAAGTACTCTGAGAAGAATCCAAAGCCAAAGAGGTTCAAGACCACCACGCACCTAAACAATGATGAGGAAACTGGTAAGTGGACGATGGAAATTGCTTCTTACAAACCGAGGGATGAGAACAAAGAGGCCGGTTCTGATGATTTTGAAATAACAAAAATAGAATTGGGAAAGATGAGCAGGGATACAGATAACCATTTTTTCCAAGTGTCAGCGAAGAAGATGCTTACCCGGTCAGAGAAGGATGGACGAGAGAAAAGAGAACTTAAAAGACATATAAGTGTTTTGGCTCAGTTCATCAAGAGCATCAGTTGCCTTGGAGCAATGCCAATATCCCATGCCACTTAGAATTTTGACCCAACTTCTCTGGAAAATAGGAAGTTGATGGATCAAGTTCAACGGGCTAAGAGCATCGCTGAAGCAGTTGAAAAATGGATTGAACAAGTAATCAAAGATGGTGAAAAATACATTACCAACTCCCGGAAGTTGTGTGGTGAGGTACAGGGCCTGATTTCCAAAATCCAAAATCAGCTTGTACCATGGGAGAAAGAAGATCACAAATGGCAAAGTGTCCTGCCTCTGTTTACCAAAATCGAAGAGTACGGAACTACCAGATTTCTGACAGAACATTCAATTAAGCTAGTATCTGATGAATGCCAACCTTTTGTGCTTAAGAAAACTATCATGTGGTGGGTTCTCACCTTTCAGTCGGTAATTATGAATGCAAAAACCTCCATCTATGAACTCCAGGATTTGCAGAGTAGTATTGTCAAAGATAATAAAGTGGTTAATCCCGATCATGACTGGGAACTAGGAATTTGCGGGGCAAGTACACAGGAAGCAGTCAAGTCGTTCCAGTTGAACATGGAGAAGATCAGAGTTAGGAGTAGTTTCACGCCAGAGGATATAACCAAAGTGGCTAGGATCGAATCTATGGTATTCATTGGGAATGATCAGCTGCCGAAGCACTCAGAGAAAATAGTGCAACATAGGTGGAATCGATGGTAGAAGGGTTAGATTTTGGTAACTGATTTTAAAAAAAAACAAAAAAACTAGAACATGTGTTTTTTTTTTTTGTATTTTCTTATTCCTAATCAAAGGGGGAATCAGATGGTTGAAATCTATGGTGGAAAAAGATTAGCAGAGGTATCATTATGTCTTTGATTACATAAAGATATATATATGAAATTTGGTGATATTGTTTTTTTTGGGGAGAAGAAAGATCTGTGTATTTTGAATCTGAATAGATAACATGTCTTTGCATATGTTCATCCGATCAAGAAACAGTATTTAATTATTTCATTGTAGTTTTTCATTATTCCTCTGATGTTCTTTCCTTTGAATGTGTTGTTTATTCTGGAAAAGATTCATGTTTGTGGGTGCATTCATTTTCTCCGAATTTGTTCGTCTTTATTTGGAAGAAGTATATTGAACTTTGTTTCAGATACTGTAATTACATACTTTGAAAATTAAGAAGATAGTTTCCATTATTTATGAGATATGAGGAAAGTTATAGCCTTTCATCCAAGAATGATATAGGCGGCCTTATACACTTTCTGGTTAAAAACTTTCATTTGGATATAAATATAAAAACAAAAACATACTTTATGAAAAATCTAGATAGGGAGCTGTACCTAGGCAAAAATTTAGAGGGAGGTGATTGAACAAACGCCGACCCAACTGTTCAGTGAACCATTTGTTCTTAAAAGAAGGTAACAGAGTCCTAAAATTAATCATTTAAATGCAAAGAGAAAAATCTATTCACTAACAGACCAGTGTTAGTGTTTGTCAGTCAAGTGCACTGTTTGTAGTCAAACTGGTTCAGGAAAAGTGTTTTTGCCTATACTGATTCACCCCCCCCTCTCAGTGCCAGTTTGGTACTAACTATTCATCATTTATTCATCAATTGGTATCAGAGCATCCTCTAGGTCCTCTGTGTTGTAAGCTTAACCGCTTGAGGAAAAGATCCTACTCTAATGATGAAGAGGGAAGGTCCAAAGTTCAACAGAGACAACTTTAAAATATGGAAGGACAAAATGAAGATATACATCAAAAGCATGGGTGCTCAACACTGGAGCTATGTTGAGAATGCTTATGTTATTCCTATCGGTACTCTCACCAATGATCAAAAGAGAGAGATTCAGGAGAATGGGCAAGTCATGGAAGCCCTAATCAGTAGTCTATCTGACATTGAGTTTATTGATTTTCAAGATAAAGACAATCCCAAAGAAGTATGGGATGCTCTTGAGAATATCTATGGCGGTGATGAGCATGTGAAACAAGCTAAGGAAGAGAGCCTCAGGGGAAAGTTTGAAGACACGTGGATGGTTGAAGGAGAGACCATTCAACAATATGGAATAAGAATCAAAACTGTTGTGGGAGACATCAAGAGTGGAGGTGGTATAATAGATGATTCCACTGTTGTTAGCAAAGTCTTGAGATCCTTATTACTGGTCTATGCAATAAGGGTTGCTGCTATTCAGGAGTTGATGTCTATAGACAAGAAAAAGGTATCCCTAGACTCCATCATTGCTAAGTTAACAACTTATGATGACAGTATTCAGAAGACTGAATCAACCTTTAGAAAATCTGCTGCACCATCTAGAAAGGGCAAAGAAGCTAGTACCAGTGGTGAACCAAAACAAAGTAGAGAAATGGATGATGAGGAGATCCTGATTGAATTTGAAGCTCTTCTTGCCAAGAGACTTCCTAAGGGAACTGATAAATATAGAGGGAAGCTCCCTTTGAAATGCTTTTCTTGCAATAGGATAGGAAACATTGCTGTAAACTATCCTAATGGTGACAACAAGGACAAATCAGAGAAGTTCAAGAAGTTCAAAGGAGGAAACAAGAGAAACTATTTTATAGCAGTTGATGATGGTGTCATTGATGAGGAATCAGAAGATGAAGATAGTGAAGACATTGTGTTTGTAGCAGTTAAGGAAGATGTGTCAGACAAGAAGGCTCTTGTCTCCCGCTTTGATAATTCCAATGAGTGGATTATTGACAGTGGCTTCTCTCACCATATGACTAGTGACTAGAGTAAGTTTCTATCTCTGGAAGAGTACGATGGTGGTGTGGTTCATTTTGGTAATGATGCACCATGTATGGTAAAAGGCAAAGGGTCCATCTCTTTAAATGGAAAAAGTAGTGCTGACAATGTGTATTGGGTAGAAGGTCTCAGACACAACCTTTTGAGTGTTGCCCAGCTGAATGATAATGGACTCACTCTGGAATTCAGAGATGGAGTGTGTAAAATAAAAGGTAAGAGTGGTGAACTGATGGCCACTAGTATGCAGACTAAAGGTAACCTATTTCAGCTGAATGCAAATATTAGTACGTCTAATGGCTCAGTTTGATGATAGATGGATATGGCATAGGAGACTCTGCCATGTAAACTTTGATAATATTGTGAAGGTCAATAAGATCAAGGTAGTTAGAGGATTTCCTATGCTGAGAAAACTAGAAAATCCTTTGTGTAGAGAGTGTCCACTGGGGAAAATGTCTTCCTCAACCTTCAAAGGTAAATCTTTCATTGCAGACAATTTACTTGATCTTGTGCATACTGATTTGTGTGGTCCTATGAAAACTAGGAGTGTGCAAGGAGATAGCTATTTTATGATTCTTACTGATGATTGCTCAAGAATGATGTGGGTCACATTCTTGAAGGACAAGTCTGAAGCCTTTGGAAAGTTCAAAGCCTTCAGAGCACTGGTTGAAAAAGAAAGCAGTAAGAGGATTAAGTGCCTGAGAACTGATCAAGGAGGAGAATTCACTTCCGGTGAATTCAAAAAGTACTTTGAAGAGAACGACATCAAGAGGCAACTGTCTACCCCCCAGAATCCACAACAGAATGGCCTAGTAGAGAGAAACAACCAGACTATAGTTGAAGCAGCCAGAACTATGCTGATCCAAGGAAAAGTTGCTCACACTTTTTGGAGAGAAGCGGTGAGCACTGCAGTCTACACTATGAACCGGGTACTCATCAAGAAAGGTAAGGAATAAAAATCCTTATGAGTATTGGACCGGTAAGACACCAGTGGTAAGATACTTTAGAGTGTTTGGTAGCAAATGTTATATCAAGAGGAGTGAACATTAGAGCAAGTTTGATGCAAAATGTGATGAGGGAATATTCTTAGGGTATTCCACAAAAAGAAAAGCTCTCAAATGTTTCAACAATAGGACTCAGAGAATTGTTGAAAGCATCAATGTTAGAGTTGATGAAACCTCTAAGAAACCTGAGGAAACTGACAGTGAACAAGTAGGAGATGAATCGATAATAACCTTCTGGGAACCGGTTGTAAAACAACCTAGCACCAGTAGTAGTGCTCCTACACCGGTAGATGCTGATGCTGATGAAGAAGAAAAGAAAGAGGAAACAACTAAGATCATTCCTAGGTATGTAAAGCTGAATCATGATCTAAAGTAGATCATAAGAGACAAGGATGCAAGAATTCTTACAAGAAGAAAGGTCAGAGAAAACTGTTGCATGATCTCTGAATTTGAGCTTAAAACATTCAAAGAGGCACATAAAGATGAAGGCTGGATCAAGACAATGGAAGAGGAACTTGACCAGATAGAAAAGAATGGTACAAGGTCTTTGGTACCCAGACCTAAGCATAAAAATGTCATAGGCACCAAATGGGTTTTCAGAAATAAGCTGAATGAAGAAGTGGTAAGAAACAAAGCCAGACTGGTGTGCAAAGGATATGCTCAAGAAGAAGGAGAAGACTATGAAGAAACCTTTGCTCCAGTAGCTAGATTGGAAGGAGTTCATATGCTTCTTGCATATGTAGCCTTCAAGGGATTCAAAATATATCAAATGGATGTAAAATCTGCATTCCTGAATGGAATACTAGAAGAGGAGGTGTATATAGAGAAACCATATGGGTTTGCCCTATGAGAAGACAATGACATGGTGTTTAGGCTACATAAAGCCTTGTATGGACTAAAGCAAGCACCTAGAGCATGGTATGAACGCTTGCACTCCCATCTTGTGAAGATTGGATTTGAGAGAACAAGTGAAGATAGCAATATCTATCTGAAGTCAGAAGGAGATCAAATTCTAATCTGTGAGGTATTTGTTGATGACATAATTTCTGTAGGAGATGACAAGATGAGTCATGATTTTGCAGATGAGATGAAAAAGGAATTTGAGATGTAACTTATAGGGTAGATTAAGTTCTTCATTGGACTACAGATTCAACAAATGAAAGATGGAATCTTTATCACTCAGTCCAAGTATGTCAAAGAGGTGTTGAAGACCTTTGGCATATAAGACAACAAACTAGTTGGTACACTGATGGTGACCGGTTGTAAACTATTAAAGGAGGATGACTCAGCGTTGGTAAATTAGAAGGAATACTGATCAATGATTGGTAAATTGCACTATGTAGTACATAGAAGACCAGACATTGCACATGTAGTGGGCATTACTGCATGGTTCCAAAAA
Source organism: Cryptomeria japonica (assembly GCF_030272615.1). Lineage (NCBI taxonomy): Eukaryota > Viridiplantae > Streptophyta > Pinopsida > Cupressales > Cupressaceae > Cryptomeria > Cryptomeria japonica. The sequence continues at coordinate 29,925,837 of NC_081414.1, forward strand.
AGCCTAAGAGAATCCCACTTGGTAGCAGTCAAGTGGATTCTTAGATATCTGAAGGGAACTATTGACTATGGATTATGGTATCCATATAGTAATGATTTCAACTTGAAAGTGTTTACAGATGTTGATTGGGCTGGTAATGTGGACGACTGAAAGAGCACAATCGGTGGTGCATTCTTTCTTGGTGGTAGACTAGTCTCATGGATGAGTAAGAAGCAGAGTTGTATCTCTCAGTCTATAGTAGAAGCAAAGTATGTTACAGCATTTATGAACTATGTAAAGCATGTATTGAATGGCTTCAAAGGTCCTGTATCTGAACTGGTAAGTATATTTTGTGACAACACAAGTGCAATTAACATCTCCAAGAATCTAGTTTTACATGCCAGAACCAAGCACTTTGAGCTCAAGTATCATTTCTTGAGGGAAAAGGTTCAGAATAAAGAGGTTGTACTGGAACATGTTTCCAATAAGGATCAGTTAGCAGACATATTCACCAAGCCTCTACCGAAGGCTACCTTTACCTATTTGAGAGGTGAATTAGGGGTGTTTCCCCCTCAAGAGGTGAACTAAAGGTGTATGCTCCACATCAGTCAGGTCTTACATTGATATATCTTTTTTAGGATTGGTGTGTTGAAGGATGCTACTCCTTAAGGGGAGAAGCATAGTGGAACATATATGTGTATGCCTCCACTTTGGCATTGTTGTCAAAGGGGGAGAAGAAGTCAAGTGGAGAAGATATTTGTAGTATTGGGGAGAAGATGTGAAGCAAAAGTAGAAAGATATCTTTGTATATTGTCATCAATGCCAAAGGGGGAGATTGTTGGCATATGTGCAAAGCATGATCACATGATGATATTGTATGTTGTCATTGATGTCAATATGTTGAAGTATGAACTGGTATGTTGTAGTAAGCAAACTGGTAAGAGAACCGGTATGATGATGTAAACTGGTATTTGTAAAAAAGTGAAGTTGTATGTTTGTTCAAGGTGAACCGGTATGTTGGAATGAGAACCGGTAAATGGAAGTTTAGCATCGGGGTTTCATTTGGCATGACTACCGGTTGGTAGTCTCAGCTTCAGGGTTTCTAGTTGATGCATTCCAAGATTGTGCGATTCAACCGATGACATCTTGTGATGAGTTAGCATTGTAATGAAGCCAGATAAGTGTTGTTGTGTTAGCCTTGTGTGCATGAAGGATTTCCTTGAGGATATTGTATGGACATTGATCCTATCTACCTCGGGAATGTGTGAAGTCTCTGTAAATGGTGGAGAGCGCGTGATGAGTTATCAGCTTCCTGAAGTGACAAAGAATGAATGCTAGAGAATGTCTTGAGATTTGTTCAAGACTATTGTATTCGATGCAATGTGATTAACGGTCAGGATTGAACCGACTGGATTGTAAAACCTAAATGTTTAGGGTTTAGGGTTTATGCTACCAACCTATTTGTTTCCTATAAGGTCGATGATGTTTTTCATTTTGAAGTTGTTGGCAATTGGTATGTGTGTATCCCAGTGAGTGATACTTAATTCTTGCCAAACTGGAGAAGTGTGTTGATACCTGCAAAGTGTGATTGCAGAAGAAGAGAAGCTAAAGTGGATCTGCCTTGCCATTGAGTGCTGTTATCAGATCAGTGTATTACCTGTTGACTTTTAACCATTTCAGCAGTTGGAAAATCCCTTAACTGGGTAGCTTTAATAGGGTGACTCAATTCAATGAGTTCTTCAAATCCTCTTGTGAGATAACCTTTAACAGGGTTCTAACCTTTAACTGGGTATTTAGCCATCCCTTAACCAGGTGATCCCTAGCAGGATCGGTTCCTAGCAGAACCTATTGTAAAAGTCTCTAACCAGACTAGGCTCCTAACAAAGTAGACTTCAAAAGAGTTCAAGAACAACTTGTGGGTATTCATCCCCACTGTGGTTTTTCCCAGTTGGGTTTCCACATGAAAAATTAGTGTGTCATGTGTGATGACTTTCATGTGATGGTTTAGTGTTTTATGTCAAACTCGTAAAATATGTTGAACTAGCAGTCATTATATTTTTGATGATAGATTACCTGTTTATGCATAAGGGTGAAGTGGAAATGAGGTATTAGATTATATGGAAAGCTAAGGGTTACCGGTTTATGTCTTTCACATTCTCACTGTGTTTTACTGGTAGTAATCTGGTTTAGACCGGTGTTAGTGTTTGCCAGTCAAGTGCACTATTTGCAGTCAAACCAGTTCAGGAAAAGTGTTTTTGCCTGCACTGATTCACCTCCCCCTCTCAGTACCAGTTTGGTACTAACTGTTCATCATTTATTCATCAGTCAAGAAAGGAAATTTCAGATATGGAAATTTGATTGTTAGTTTAATGCTTTACTTCTTGAATGAGCTACCTGGTCTTGGCAAGAAGTGCTGGGCTCATGACATACCGGTAGGTATGCAAATCAAGGAAGTAATCACTGGTCTTGGTAACGACAGAGATGAGAAAATTTGGGGGTATTTCAAAACATTCCAAGAAAACATGAGGCAAAGGGAGATAATTTCAAAGAAAATTGTGGAAAAGTACTCCACTGATATCTGTTTTATGGTGAAAATTGATGAAACTTTTATGGAAGTAGTTGAACCTAGGACAATTTGGATTACTGAGCTTGGATATGAGGTAGATGATAGAATTTTTGAACTCTATGCAAAAATGATGCTAGATGCCCCATTGGATGACAAAACAGAGCATTTTGGCACAACAGAAGAAAACGCACTTGAAGTCAAAACTGGTTTTAATAGGAAGAGAAGAGAGAAGAAAATAGAAAAGATGTCTGCATATGTACAGGATGTAACTCATAAGATAGACACTCAACTGGGTTCTGGATCCAAACCGACAGTAGAACCGACAGTGGCTAGTACTACTAGTACTGCAGAGGTGAAGAAGCCTGAAACTTACATTTCTACCATCACTTTTGATTCTAACCCTAAGGATAATGAACCTCTAGCGTTCAGAAGGGTACAAAGGAAGAAAGTGGATCAACCATCGGTAGAGCAGAAGAAGGTAGAGCCTAGGAGGAGACTTGTTAGAAAGGCAACTAAACCTATTGCACCACCACCTCCGGCAAGGAAGCCTATACAGGAGAGGAAACTAGTCACATCTAGACCGACAACTAGAAGCAAAGAGAAGAAGAGTGATGACATTGAAACCGGTAAGACTAAAATGACATGTGATGAGCTAATTGATGAAATAACAAAAGATGGAATTTTGAAAAATGTATCTATATATTATGAATATTTAGAGGATGATGAGCAAAATGAAATAGAAGAGGCTATTTTGTTACATATAGACATTTATAAGAAAGCCTTAATATAAATTTTGAAGGAGATACCTCTTTGTATAATAAACTTGATGCTAGAAGAATTGAGGCTATCAAGAGAGATAGGGAGATTAAGGAAGTAGCACTTTCAGAAATGTGTGGTTCTATAAACAATGAGGAAATGAAAAGATGCATAGATGTTGCAAATAGGATAGTTTTCAGTAGTAAACCCTGACATGTAATCCTAATGATGGGCAGAGTTAATGAGGTGATAAATGAGACCAGTAAGGGTTGGACCAAATTCTTCCAAAAGAATCCTAATTTTCTCACATCTCATGAGGAATTTGTTAAGGCTACATCTTCCACCATTCCTGACAGATCAAAAAGGAAAGGTATTTTGGATAGTTCAACTCCAATTTTGACTACACCGGCAGTAACTATAGACATATAGACACAACCGACAGTAATGTAGAGTGTATAGTCTGTATCGGCACAAACTTTTTTTGAGCAAGGAAATATACAGGATACTGTAAATACCGTGGATAATAGTCCACCAGCAGTAATTGACACTACACCAAGTGGTGAAGCCACTGGTACAAAATAGGTTGTAGAGGATAAGGTAAAGAAAACTAAATTTATACCAGCAGTTAAAATTGATTCCCTGACAAAGGTTTTTGCAATTGACACTTCTTAGGTTGAGAAGAATTCCAACACTGAGATGAGTCCCACTGAGTTGATGATGATGGCAAATCAAAAACTATTGAAGGAAGGTACTGCAGACAAGGGAATAATTGATCAATCAGTTATAATATTGCATAGATTGTTACCTGATTGTCAGATTGAACATGGAGCAAGCCCTTTCAGCAAGCTCAAGACTCTAACAAAACATATTTCAAACAATTTTCAATCTCCGAGGTAGATTGCAGACCGACAAGCTCTAGAAAGATTCATTACAACTAAAAGAGCAGCCTTTGACTAGATAATAGAAATAGAGAAAAATAAAATTGAGGCCAAACTCATTCTTATTGAGAATTGTTTGAAACAAGGTACAAATATCTACAGGGTCTATTGTAACATAGGAATTCTTACAGCTAATGTAGATAGCAGATTAAAGGAGTTACATGATAAGGTAGCTAGTATTGCTAATTCTTTTAATGGATTAAATGCATTGACCATATCTAATGATGGACAATTTTTTTCCTTGGAGGACCAATTTTTTTCTTTTGAGAAGGAGAGAGATAAAGTCATTAGGAGAGAAAGATGTCTTAAAGGATTGGTGAGTCGCAGATTGGATTCATTGGGTGTTCATAAGAGAGAGTGTTGTTGGCATTTTGATGATGCTGTGATTGTCATTGATGGACACACACTTGTTTTGAGATCACTTTCTTTATGTATGAGTTATGCTCAACCGATATTATGTATTATAGTCTTTACAATATCGGTGTTTTGCAAAAGATGTTTCTCGGTCACAAACTAATTGAAGACCTAAAGTGGTATGAACACCTCAAGCGGTTCGAGGATCTCAAGTGGTACGAAGGAACAAAGCGGTAGTTAACATTTTTCCAGTCTTCACTTTAGACAACTGATAATCGGTAAATTATATGAACCGGTATTACTCTGTGATGAGTTACCAACTGGTATTTCTATGATGAGTTATCATCCACTGACACTTTGGCGGTGATTTTGTGTCGTGTTACCATATGTGTCTGGATGCACTGAACCTAGGAACTTGTAATGTAATCCTATTGGACTGACATGAAATTAGACTCCTTTATAAGGACATCATGTCTAGGGTTTTAGGCGATGAGGTTTTGTATGTGTGATCATAGAAGAGAAGATTAGGTCCATGTGAAGAGTAGGAGTGTGGAGATATTGAAGACTGAAGTAATGCTGAAATGCATTAACAATGAGTTGTCATGGACCTAACCAAGAAAACTATGCTAGTATCCAGATCACTCACTTGTTGATTACTCACATCTTTGACAAGTCTGAAACCCTTAACTAGGTAGGCCTAACAAAGCCTTTGTAAATCCTCTAACAAGGTGGTTCACAACTGTGAATCTGAAATCCTCTCACAAGGTAGTCTTTAACAGAACTTATCTCCTAACAAAGATCTAGATTCCTAATAGGATCTGTTCTGCAGATAGTTACTTGTGAGTTTCTACTAACCATGGTTTTTCCCATTTGGGTTTCCATGTCAAAACTTCTTGTGTTATGGTGATTGTGCTCTTGTGGGTGAATGCTTTATTTTCTATTTGGTTTGCATTTATCTTAACCGGTTTATTTGCAAATCTGTCATACCGGTTATCTGCCAAACTGTTTAAGTGTTTGAGTTTAGTGATTTTTGGTATACTAATTCACCCCCCCTCTTAGTATTCATTAATTGGTATCAAAGCCAACCTTTCTATAAGTCTAACCACTTGGAAGGAGATATGGGGGAATACATTGTAAGGGAACTTACTCATTGTCTCACTCAGACTAAGAAAGCCTATGATGAACTCCAAGTCAAGTATAAAGCCTCTCTAGCAAAAAGAAGATAGCATGCTGAGAAAATAATGGAGCTTACTAAAAATAGTTCTTCTGATGAAGCAGACATGGATGCCCTAGTTGAAGAAGTTGAAAAACTGAATGAATCCAATGCCAACCTGAGAAGGGAACTAGAAGGAATGACTATCAGAATGTGTCAAGAGCTTGAGAACCGAAGGAAAGCTGAAGATCTGGTAAAAGACAAAGATCATGAGATCTCCAAGCTGAAGCAAGAAATCAGTGCCCTTACCGCTCATCTCCAAGAGAGTAAAGTGGAAAAAGAAGAAATGAAAGGTGAACTAAACATAGCTATTTCTGAGAATGCAACCTTGAAGGAATCCAATGCTATTATTTCCAAGGAACTCACTGAGTCAAAGGAAATACTTGCCAAATTCAATCAGAGTACTCTTAAGCTAGAACAAAAGCTTGAATCAGCAAAACCGGTAAAGAATACCACTGGACTTGGTTTTTCTAATTATGAGGAAGGTGAGACCTCTGGAACACAAGATGTAGCATCAAAGAAGCAACCAACATCAAAGGATAAAGGTAAGTAAAAGTTTAAACCTATTTGCTTTAATTGTCTCAAGGAAGGGCATACTGCTAATGTGTGTAGAAATAAGGCCTATAATAATTTTCCTTATTTTCTAAACAATAAGCCTAGATCCAATAGATTCAATGGAAACTGTTATGCATGCAACGAGTTTGGGCATAGAGCATTTGAATGCAGGTCTGTTGTTCACAATGATGGGAGATACCCTCCAAGGACTCAAGGAGTTATCCCGGAACCCACTGCGAACTGGAATCCAAACCGGTACAATGCCTATGACCTTCAATCAGGTGGTGGTGGCTATCAAGCGGCAACCGGTTGGAGAGCAACCCATTTGATCTGTCATGGTAGTGGTCACACTGCTACTACATGCAGAAGGAAGAATGGTAGAATGAACAATGGACCATGGAGGACACCTGGGATGATATGCTATCATTGCAACAAACCAAGACACCTTGCCAAAACCTGCAGAACGAGAAAGAACCTATCAGATGATATACCGATCACTCTAGAAGGGAAGATTGATGCTGGAACTGTTCAAGTAGGAATGAATAAAACATGGAAAAAGAAACCTGAAGAAGTGTCACAAGATGAACCAGTTTCTGCACCTAGTGTGGAAGTCTCTGAACCGGTAAACTGAGCTTTAAAAAGGGCTTAGGGGGAGCATATCGGTGAAATATTTGAACCCTCAGTTTATATCGGTAAAGACCTTAATTGGTATACGTTACCTGTCAATTGGCAGAAGATTGTGAAGCGATAAAAGGCAAAATTAGGGTTTGTACCCTAGCAATGGATCATTTATTATGGTAGGTGAAGAATTCGTTTGAAATGAATTTTCAAAGTCATTTTCACTTATCAGTTTTTGAGCGAAGAATTTTTCAAGTGCAGAGAGATAAAGTGTGATTCGACTTGCGATTCAGAGAGAATTCAAATCTTGCAGGAGAATCCAAAGATATTTTCAACCTATCGGTGAAGAACTTTAAGCAAAAACTGTGCAGCTAAAGTGGTGTGTTGTGAGCTGCATTGGCAAACCCTAAATTTCAAAATTGTGAAGGTATTTCTCAAAATTCCAGTTAATCATGGCTTCTGCATCGCACTCCAGCTCTAGTGTACCCATGGACTTAGCTAAATTTATTCAAAGGAAAATGAAATACAATGCCCTATCCCAAATACCTGTTGGATTCGTTGTTGAAGAAGATATTTCAGGGTACATTGACTATAAATTGGAAGACCTAGGATCCCTAGTGATTCACTCCCAGCTAGGTCTGTTATGCGGGGATGACAAGAAAATCAAATTGGAATACAACATCCTAGAGAGGAAAAAACTACATAATGCTGTTTATTTTCTTGAAGAGTTCACAGAAGATCACATCCGCATCATCTTGAGCAGAGTACACGATGATAAAATATACCTGGAGTGGACGCATGACATAACACCAAAAGTAATTCATGCAGTCACCGGTTTTTGCAACATTGGTGAGGTGTGAGCCCTTAGGAAATTCATCAAGACTTAAATGACTAAGCTCACCGGTTCTCTGAGCAACCAAAGGAGAATGACTATCAATCCCATCAAGGATGACTTGGTTAAGTATGCCTGTATGGTGATCGGCTATAGAGTGTTTTATGCTAGCCAAATAAACTCTGTCCCTACTGTTGTGATAAATGCCGCCCACAGAATGATCAAGGAGGATGCCTGATTTGATCTATGCACCTGTTTACACAAGAAAATTCTATTAAACTTGAAGTCCATCAAACATGACAATGCCTTAAGATTTAGATTTGGACAACTTTTGGTAGGTCTATTTTTCTACTTTCAAGGCTAGATCCTGGGAGTCGGTGATATTCAATGGTCTGCCAACCAACCGGTCACCAAAATAATTAGGGAAAGTCTCCAAGCGGTGGGAACCGGATATCTTGAAGTCTTGAATAAATACTTTGATGAATTCAAGTGGAAGATGAGCCAGAGGATGAGGATATCTGGAGATATTGTTAAGAAATATGAAGAGGACATCTGCTTTACCATTAAAGTAGATGAGTGCATAATGGAAGCAGTAGAGCCAAGACAAGAAGAAGTAGAACCTATGGGATATGAGGTGATGTATGACATATTAGATAGGTATGCCTCTACCCTACTAGCCTCGCCTCTAGATGCGAAGGCAAAGTGAACCGGCACCTACTTAGAGAGGATAACACTGGTTGAAAATCCTAAAGAGAAAAAGGGAAAGGTAGTACCAACAGTATTGACACCGGTTACCTCAGCAAGTCCTAAAGTGACCAAGTGGTTGTTGGCATATGCACACTCCAATGAGACATTGTAGGTGATTGAAGGTTTTGTCATTGATGGCAACCTTGCAATCCTATGGCACCGGCAAGGCATTACATCGACAAGTTAGTGCACTGGCATCAACAGATCACACTCTACACCAACACAAAGAAAGGAAGTATACCGGCATAGAGGCCGACAAGATTTTGTCATATTATATTTTGTTTATTATTGTAAAAACTTTGTAAGCCGACTTGGCATGTTGTAAAATGACTCTTATATATAAAAGAGATCATTGTAGACATTTTGTAAGTAAGGAAGTAAGAAAAGTAAGTGATGTATGCGAAATATTAAGGCAGACCTATTATACGAAATATAGGTTGAAGGGTTTATGTAAGAAGCAGAGCAGCAACGGGTACTGGATTAAGCATTATAGATTCTATTGTAAAGCAGTACAAGATATTGGATTTGTATAATCCACATTGTAAGTCAGTGTGACTTCCCATTGAGCAGTGAGCTCTAGGCAGTTGGCCTTCCTGCATGTGCAGGACCCTATTGTAAGTAATATTCTCTTATTGGCTAGTAAGTGAATATTGTGGGTCACAAATCCCACCGAGGTTTTTCCCACACCGGGTTTCCTCATTAAATCCTTATGTTATGGTGTGCTTTTCATGTGGATATTCTTAATTCTATTTATTACATTATTTCTTGCATACCGATACACTGTTATAATATGTACTGCATGTTTTAAGTTAATAAATACTTGTTACTGGTTAGATACTGATTCACCCCCTCCTCTCAGTATCTGTGGGATTCCTAACAATTGGTATCAGAGCTTGGTCCTCTATTTTCAGAAGCCTAATAGCTTGAGGAAGATATTGACACCGATAAAGATGGAAAATCTGATGAAGCAACTTGAAGGAGCTCTCTCAGACTATGATGCAGAGAAATTGAAAAATATCAAACTAGAAGATGATTTAAGGGTAGCTTAGGATATCATTCAGGCACTTCAAGAGAATCTTACTATTGCAAGAAATAAGAGAAGACAACTTTGTGAAAAGTTGCAAAATGAGAATGATGAAAAGGAATCACTTAATGATATGATAAGCAAGCTGAAACAAGAGAACATGACAACAAAGAATGAGATGCAGGATATGACTATAAGATTTTGTAAAGAAATTGAGGATAGGAAGAAGAATGAAGAAGAATTGACCAGAAGACTAAGTGATGCAGCAAATGAGAACACAAGACTTAGCTATGAAAATGACATGTTGAAGACAGATCTGATGCACACTCAGAATGACTCAAATGAACTAATGAGACAGAAAGAGGTCTTAGAAAGAGAACTAGAAACTGCAAATCAACATAAAGAAAAATTCAAGAAAAGCTCAGATGAACTTGGCACCTTGATGAAGAATCAAAAACCTAAAGGTGACACTTCTGGAATTGGCTTTGAAGTTGGTGAAAGCTTCGATACTGCAAATACTTAGGATCACAACAAACCGATAAGACAACCCAATGCTTATAAATTCAATGGAAAATCCTTTAACTGTAATAAGTATGGTCATAGAGCAAATGAATGTAGATCTAGAAATTATCATAATATCAACACACACACCTGTCAATGTTCAAAATGCAACAAAGTTGGTCACAACTCTGAAAAATTGCAGAATGAATGTGAGATGTTATGTTTGTGGAAGATTTGGACATTTATCTAATCAATGCAGAACACAAACCGACATAGGTTATGGGAAAGCTATTCAGAAGAATAATGTAACTTGTTATGCATGTAACAAGATTGGGCATATTGCAAAATTCTACAGAAGTAAAGGATCACCGGTAGACAACAAAAGCTCTAGCTTGAAAGGTAAAGAAAAAGTTGAAGAGGTTAAGCAAGAATTCTCAAAACAATGGATTAGAAAATCTGATCTAAATATTGGGAATACTCCTCCACCGGTAGAACCAGTCACCGACAGGATAGAGTGATGCTTCACCAGCAGGACAGAGCAGTGCTCCACCGGTAGGAAGTTCTTCATCTAATTGAAGAAAGTTTCCTTGAGGGTTTGGCAATCTAATGACACATGTGCTATTATTCCCTCGGTTAGAGATAAGAAGTTGGAAATTACCTGTTACTGACAGACAATGTTAAGTGAATACTTAATCGGCATGCATTTAATGTGGTAGATGGCAAAAAGACACTATAAATTTGAGGTTTTGGCTCCATTTCATTTCAATGAGATTTCAAACCTATGAAGAGTGCGAAGACTCTGAGCTAAGGCATTTCGAGCAAGAGGAAAGAACACTTCAAGCAATCATCCATCCTAAAGGCAGTAAAAGTTATTTTATCATGGCATCCACCTCTGCAATTGAATATATAGCAAACCCTACTGTTGTCAAAGTTATAAAAAGACCTAGGCCCGTATTTCAATTAGTTCCCGAGGTAGCAAAGAAAGATGATACCTTAGGTGCTTTTTCTCAAATTCCTAAGGGAGTTGTTTATGCTGAAGAGCCCAGAATTTACATTCACTGTAACATTGAGGAACTAGGAGATGAAGAGATTAAAACCATGTTTAAAATTTCCATATGTGATGAATCCGATAATGTAAAAGATGAACATAAGATCATTGAAACCCTAGGATTTACAGAGATCCTAAGCATTCCTGAACTCCCCAAGGATATGATTAGGATAGTCTTAAGTAAGGTACATGGTGAATTTTTCTGGCTAGATGCAATTCACAAAATCACCAAGGAAGCTGTGAAAGTTGTCACAGGGTTACCGACCACCGATAAAAGGCCAGACAAAACTAAGAAGGTATGCAATGACCTAGTTACTCAGTTAACCGGTGCCACATCTGATAAAAGGTCCTTAAGAGTAAATGATGTAACAGACATTAATGTGAGATTTATCAGCATGATATTAGGGTATAAAGCTACTCATGCAAATAGACTTAATTTAGTTTCAAGTTTATGCATTAAGAGTGCTTATGATATGGTCACAGATAATGCAAAGATTGATGTATGTGAGTGGTTAAAGGATGAATTAATTGACAACTTAGGCAAGATTAAGAAGGACAAGAAAGGAACTTTCAGGTTTGAAAATCTGATAGTATGTCTGATGCTACATATAACCAAATAGGTTCTCCATATAGGCTACAAAGAACTTGGATATGATATACCGGTAGGCAAACAATTAACAAAACTATTCAATAATATGGGAGAAGAAAAGGAAAACAATATCCATGATTTCTTTCAAGCACTAAAGGTCAAAATGAAGAAAAGAATTCGACTATCACAAAAGATTGTTGACAAATATAAGGATGAAATATGCTTTGTAATCAAGAAGGATGAGATATGGATGGAAGCAGTCATCCCTAGGATAGTTTGGGTAACAGAGATGGGCTATGAAATAGATGATCATATAATTGAAACATATGCTAAAGCACTTCTGGAAGCCCCTAAAGAACCTAAGGAAGAAGTATTTGGTAGTGCAGAAACTATTGAAAGCCAAATACAATCCAAGAAAAGAGTGAAAAAGGTTGAGGCAGTTGTATGAAAAGGTTCTAGGAAAGCAAAGGAAATCAAGGATAAAATAATGGAACAAACCGGTATAACAGAGGATGAGTTAGCAGCTCCACAACCTGAAACTCACCTATCACTGGTAGACACATCTTCAGAGAATGACATACCTGCAACTTTCAAGAGAGTTGTAAGGAAAAGAGATCCCTCACCGGCAACCACACCCTCACCTAGGAGGACAAGACAAAAACAACAAGCAATGAGATCTCTGGTAAGAAAGGCTACACCAAAGAAGAAAAAACTAACACCCAAGAAGAAGAAGAAGAGGACAAATAAGGACTTGGCCCCTCTTGACATAATATTGAATGAAATTACAGAGGAAGGGAAATTGAAGAATATAGAGAAACTATATGACACTCTAACAGTTGATGAAAAAGAACAAGTAGAAAATAGTGTTATATTGCATATGGATATGTATAAGAAATTTTTTATGGAAGTAGTAAATGAAGTTCCAGATGAACTATTTAAGAGACTGGAAGCAAGGAGACAAGCAGTAATAGAGCTGGACAAGAAAATAAAGATTGAAAAGCTACTTGATGTATATCCGGTGAATTCACCCAAAGAAATTGATGACTTAATTGCTCAAGCCAACTGGTTAGTACTTTCTACTGCACACCGACACATTGCTTTAATGGTTGGAAGAATTAATGAGGTGACTGAGGAGACAAAAAATGCATGGGACATTTTCCTAGTGGAAAAAGAAAAACAAGAAGAATACACGAGTCACAAACCTATAAAGGTATATCAGAAAGAAAGAGACAAGGGTAAAGGTAAAGTTGGTGGACCACCTAGTATCAAGGTTAAAGACAACTTACCCCCACCTCCTTTGATTACTCCACCGGCAAAAACAACAACTACAAAAGATCAACTGCCAGCTGAAAGTATGGATGTAGAAGATGGTAATCTTAATCTCGAAGTCTTATATACTATGTATGTTGATACTCAAAAGATCAACATTGTGGTAGAGAAAGATACATCTGATAAGACTGACATGGCTAGTGAGCCTCCGGTAGCTGAGAAAACTGATAACACATAGGAGAAACCGACAGATGACAAAGAACAAAAGGTAGAGACTTAGACTGAGACAATGCAACAAACAGAGAAACAAACAGAGCAAAAGGCTCCTGAACAAGAACAACAATAGAAATAGGAACAGGCTCATAAGGAAACAGTGCCACCGACAACTGGAGAAGTAGAAAAACCATTGCTTAAGGAAATGCAAACACAAATAGACCTACCAGAGGTCAATACAAGCTTGGTTACTTCCACTGGCGATACTCAGAATATAGATTCATCATCAGACTACAAATCAACTAATGTGACTAAGGTACTATTAGATTCAATTAAAAAGATAACAGACTGCAACTCACAAGCTTATAAGGCAATAGATGATACCATACCAATTTTGAGGGTAATTGCTCCTAACTGTAATATAGACAATAAAGATTCTTTAGGACAACTTGATACCTTGTGTAAATATATCACAGAAAACATTGAGAAAATAAAGGAAGAGACATTGAAGGATAAAGTAGAAATTGAAAAGTAGAAATTCTTTGATGAACAAATAAAGAAGTGTAACAGAGATTTTGACACACTTCTACCGAAATTGTGTAATTTATTGAAAGAGTACAAGACTCTGTACAAAGACACCTATAAGACAAACCTTTTGATTGTAGATATAGACAAGAAGATGAGCAAGGTACAAGATGAAATCAATAAACTTGCAGATAATTTTGTCAACTCACCTAATACACTATCAATTTTTGAATAGAAGATAACAAATTTTGAGGAAGATTTACTTAAATTGGAAAGAGAAAAAGAGAGAATAGTGAATAAGGCAAAGCATCTAAGATTAAAACTAAGTCCAAGATTGGACTATCGAGCATCACTACGGAAGGAAGTATCTGTGGCACTAATACAAGGACAGAAAACACCGGCAGAGCATTTGCAGTATCTCACCAGTACAGTTAAAAGAATAGAGACAACAATAAGAGATAGTAAAAAGTTTATGGAGAGTATAAACTTGATTTTGGCGGATCTATTTCAAATTGTAACTACCCAGTTACAAGGTTGAAACTACAAACTCTACTGACATCTTGACAACCTTTGTCATTGATGCCAAAGGGGGAGTAGTGGGATGAGAAATTCAACATCATGGAATCATATGTTCAGGGGGAGCACACACATTTTTGGTAACATTTTTGGACTTCGAATTTTTGATACACTTTTGAAATTTCTCATGAGTGTTGCCATCAATGCCAAAGGGGGAGATTGTTGGCATATGCACACTCCAATGAGACATTGTAGGTGATTGAAGGTTTTGTCATTGATGGCAACCTTGCAATTTAATGGCACTTGCAAGGCATTACACCGACAAGTTAGTGCACTGGCATCAGCAGATCACACTCTAGATCGGCACAAAGAAAGGAAGTATACCGGCACAGAGGCTGACAGGATTTTGTCATATTATATTTTGTTTATTATTGTAAAAACTTTGTAAGCCGACTTGGCATGTTGTAAAATGACTCTTATATATAAAAGAGATCATTGTAGACATTTTGTAAGTAAGGAAGTAAGAAAAGTAAGTGATGTATGTGAAATATTGAGGTAGACCTATTATGCGAAATATAGATTGAAGGGTTTATGTAAGAAGAAGAGCAGCAAACGGTACTGGATCAGGCATTATAGATGCTATTGTAAAGCAATACAAGATATTGGATTTGTATAATCCACATTGTAAGTCAGTGTGACTTCCCATTGAGCAGTGAGCTCTAGGCAGTTGACCTTCTTGCATGTGCAGGCCCCTATTGTAAGTAATATTCTCTTATTGGCTAGTAAGTGAATATTGTGGGTCACAAATCCCACCGAGGTTTTTCCCACACCGAGTTTCCTTGTTAAATCCTTGTGTTATGGTGTTCTTTTCATGTGGATGTTCTTAATTCTATTTATTACATTATTTCTTGCAGACTGGTACACTGTTATAATATGTTCTGCATGTTTTAAGTTAAGAAATACTTGTTACAGGTTAGATACTGATTCACCCCCCCCTCTCAGTATCTGTGGGATTCCTAATAGTGGTCACCTGCCAAAACAAAACATGAAGTCGCTACGGCTAAAGTTTTTGAAAGAAAGTGGAAGACCAAAAGCAACTCACCAGAATATGAGGATACAGAACCAAAAGTGCAGCCTAAGAAGACCAGGCAAACAAGGAAGAAAGCAAAAACTACCGGTAATGCACCTGCATCATCTATACCAGTAAATATTGACATCTCTTCTTATAAGCCGATGACACATTGTTAGAGGACTATTAAGAATATTAAAAGAAAATTGCTTAGTGATTTGAAGGAGTATTTTGATGATTTTGCTGATAGTGAGAAAGAAGAAGTAGAGTGGGAAATCATTAATTATTTATGTGTTTATGACCGGTTGCTATCAAAAATTAGATCTGAGGCACTTGATTCTTTATACAATTCTTTAGATAATAAATGGCGCATTACTATCAAGAGAGAATAGGAGCTCAGAGAAATTTTTTTTGTAGAATACTTCCCTGATGCTTCAAACTCTGAATTGTTTGAAATCATGGACCAGTACAAAGGTCTCTTCTTCATGAGAAGAAGAAGACTCTTGCTATTGGAAGGAAAAGCCTCTAAAGTGGTGAAAGACACACACTTCCATACTAAAGCCACTATGAAAATGCATCAAGTTGCTCAAGAAAATAGAGAAGTTGAACAGGAAACGGAAACTGGAAAACTAGATGAGGCATTTGATGGTGAAGGAGAACCAGTTACAGAATAGGTTGACACTATTGATGTGGATGCATTAGATGGTGAAGATGTCACTCCGGACACAAAGAAGGAGAAACAAGATAAAGAAAAAGCAGAGAAGCTGAAGCTGGACAAGGAAAAGGCTGACAAAAAGAAAGTGAAGAAAGAGGAAGAGAAGAGGAAACAAGACAAAGAGAAGAGGAAACAAGATGAAGAGAAGAGGAAAGAAGAGGAGAAGAGGAAAGAAGAGGAAGAAAAGAAAGAAGAGGAGAAGCGGAAAGATAAGGAGAAGAAGAAACAAGAAGAGGAGAAGTGGAAAGAAGAAGAAAGAAAGGAGGAAGAGAAGAAAAAGCATGAAGCGAAGAAAAGGGAGAAAGAAGAGGAAAAGAAAATAGCGGAAGAGAAGAAGGAAGCAGCAAAGAACAAACAAGCAGAGACTCCAAAGGCAACCGGTGGTCAAGCCAATTCGGCTGACATCACCAGTCCTATTGACCTCCAATCTGTAGATGAATTGGAGTTGCTGCAAGGCATAAAGCTAGCACAAGAAAGACTAGAAAAATTGAGGAGGAAAAAGGAGAAGGATGTCATTCACATTGTGATTGACACCCTTACCAGTTTGATTCCAGGTACCAACCTCCCTGGTACCGATTCCTCTCTGGCCAAACTAAAACTTCTATGTATAGTTGTAGAGGACTAGGTACAATGCCTGGAAGAAGTTGTTGAAGGTAATGCATAGAAGAAGCATCAAAAGGCACTAAACACTGCCTTAGTAAAGAAACTAAATGAGCTCCAGTCTCAACTTCAGAAACAACAAAAGGATATAAGAGATGCTATGGATGAGGGAAAACTACTATTGAGGAAAATAAGCCAACCCCATCTATTTTGTGATGATGTGCTTGCACAAAAGGATAAACTGCAATCTGATTTGCAGGCATACATAAGCAACTTTAAGACGCTGTATGATTCTTTCACTACATATGGGCAAACTGTTCACCGGTATCAGCTTTAGTCTACTAGGATAGAATTGGAGATTAGCAACTAGACAAGAGATTTGTAGGAGCTTCAACTGATTTTATTACCCAAACTGCAAATTCTTCAGAAGTGCTTTCTCAATCTAGAAGCTTTAACAGTAACTCAAGAGATGAGTACAATTGATGCCATGGAAGAATAGGTATCATAGATGCAGACGAAAAGTGAGGTTGCTACCTCCTTACTTGAGTCATGGTCATTAGCCATGAAGACTTTTATGCAAGATTTTAAATATGTTTTTGATAAGTTTCACTCATTATTGTCATAAACATTTACTCATTTTAATGCTAATGAGAAACAGGGGTTATTCTAAATTACTTTGTCATTGTTGGCAAAGGGGGAGTAGTATTTAAAATTTTGGTGAATGTTATGTATACTTTTGTGTTACCTTTTTAAGGAAGTAGTATACATTGTCATTTTTGCAAAAGGGATAGTGTATATGCTTAGGGGGAGTAATTTTGATTATGGCATATTTTTGTTGTAAAAACACTTAGATGTGAAAATTTTCCTAAGTGTTGCCATCAATGCCAAAGGGGGAGATTGTTGGCATTTTGATGATGTTGTGATTGTCATTGATGGACACACACTTGTTTTGAGATCACTTTCTTTATGTATGAGTTATGCTCAACTGGTAGTTGTTCCAACTAGTATTATGTATTATAGTCTTTAGACTACTAGTGTTTTGCAGAAGATGTTTCCCAGTTACAAACTGACTGAAGACCTAAAGCGGTATGAAGACCTCAAGAGGTTCAAGGATCTCAAGCAGTATGAAGGAACAAAGTGGTAGTTAACATTTTTCCAGTCTTCACTTTAGACAACCGATAGTCAGTAAATTGTATGAACCAGTATTACTCTGTGATGAGTTACCAACCGGTATTTCTGTGATGAGTTATCATCCACTGACACTTTGGCGGTGATTTTGTGTCATGTTACCAAATGTGTCTAGATGCACTGAACCTAGGAACTTGTAATGTAATCCTATTGGACCGACATGAAATTAGACTCCTTTATAAGGACATCATGTCTAGGGTTTTAGGCAATGAGGTTTTGTATGTGCGATCATAGAAGAGAAGATTAGGTCCATGTGAAGAGTAGGAGTGTGGAGATATTGAAGACTGAATTAATGCTGAAATGCATTAACAATGAGCTATCAGGGATCTAACCAAGCATACTGTGCTAGTATCTAGATCACTCACTTGTTGATTACTCACATCTTTGACAAGTCTAAAACCCTTAACCGGGTAGGCCTAACAAAGCCTTTGTAAATACTCTAACAAGGTGGTTCACAACTGTGAATCTAAAATCCTCTCACAAGGTTGTCTTTAATAGGACTTATCTCCTAACAGAGATCTAGATTCCTAATAGGATCTATTCTGGTGAAGAACATTGTATGACCTTAACCGATCTGACCTTAACCGGTCTGGTTTCTATTCTGCAGATAGTTACTTGTGAGTTTCTTCTCACTGTGGTTTTTCCCATTTGGGTTTCCACATCAAAACTTCTTGTCTTATGGTGATTGTGCTCGTGTGGGTGAATGATTTTTTTGCTATTTGGTTTGCATTTATCTTAACCAGTTTATTTGCAGATCTGTCATACCAGTTATCTACCAAACTATTTAAGTGTTTGAGTTCAGTGATTTTTGGTATACTAATTCACCCCCGCTCTTAGTATTCATCAAATGCATGGACTTGATTGCTAAACCCACACCGAAAAATTTCAAAGAGAAGGAAACACTTTCCCACTTACTAAGTGGACTAGCATCCATATTTGACACTTTCAAAACCGGCTGGGATTCATATATTCAGTTGTTGAATAAGGCTTACCCAAAATTTTTGAAGTTGGTTAAACTCCAGTGAAATTAACAGTATTCATTTATTCTTTTGTTCTAAATTCTTTCAATTTTTTCACCAGTCTTTGGCATTGATGCCAAAGGGGGAGTATGTATATATGTGAAAAATATCAGAAAAATCAGACAGGATCACATGGGAAGGATATCAGGATATCAGAAGGAGTATATTGCTCAGGGGGAGCATAATTCAATTGAATCGATAGGGAATCCATTTTTCACACAAGTGTTACCATCAATGCCAAAGGGGGAGATTGTTGGCAATTGACACTCATTGGATTCATTTTGTTACCATTGATGGCAACAAGATTAGATGAAATTAATATACTAACATTCGAAGGCATATACCGACAAACACCGACACCATCAATACTTGAAGGAAACCAACATCAAGGGATATTTATTTAGTAAATCATTTTTATTGTCGAGGCCGACATTGAATATCTTTTTTAATGCATTGTAAGCCGACATAAGGCATACTATTTGCAATGGGTATATAGGTCAGTTTCCTAGGTCATTTTGAATATATGATATAAGATATGATATAGGAGGCGACATAGGAATATAGAACAAAATTGTATAATGTGAAGTATTTCTATGTAGATCATTTGTATGTGAATGTTATATCATGCAATGATCTGTAGATAGCTTGGAAAACATTCTTGGAGAAGAGATACCGATACTAGGGTTTAGGGTTTATGAATCGGTACAAAGCAGAGCTAGAACCAAAACTCTATTTGGCATAGTAGAGAATTTTTTATTTCAGCAGAAACTTGTAGTCAGTGAGACTCTTTAGTGATGAGCAGTATGCTCTAGGCAGTGTGCCTTCCTGCATGTGCAGGACCCTATTATATGTAATATCCTTTCATATGTCCAGTGAACTGATATTGTGGGTCACAAATCCCACCGTGGTTTTTCCTCTTTGAGGTTTTCCACATACAAATTCTATGTGTTATGGTGTTCATTTATGTGGATGGTTTATTTAATTTAATTTATATGTTTATTTGTTTACCGGTTTATATGTGTATGGTATAAAAGGATAAAATCTAGTGTTACCGACAGAACACTGATTCACCACCCCCTCTCAGTGTTCTTAGATCCCAATAGAAATAGTTAGGTATGTTTTGAGCAGAGTACATGGAGAGTTTATCTAGTTGGATAGGCCTTACAAGTTCACCAAGGAAGCCATCAGGGAAATCAATGGTTTACCACAGGTTGGGCAATGTCCAGATAAGAAGGTCTCTAATGATTATGTCAACAAAATCACTGGCGCAACATCTGACATGAGATCTATGAGAATCAATACTATTACTAACATAGACATCAGATTTGGTAGCATGATCATCGGTTATTAGGTAACTCAATCAAATCGACATAATTCTATTTCTAGCTCCTACATTTTCACAACTTATAAGATGATGAGAGAAAATGAGAAATTGGATCTATGTGGTTGGATGTTAGATGAATTATTAATAAACCTAGGAAAGATTAAAGGTGAAAAGAAAGGAACTTTCTGGTATGGCAACTTTATTGTTTGCTTAATGTTATTTTTCATGAATGACACTCCTGGTTTTGGGAAGAGACAATGAGCATTTGATATCCCGGTAGGGAGACAATTGAAAGAGTCAATTGCTACATTGGGTAGTCAAAGGGATGACAAAGTATGGGGATATTTTAAGGGATTCCAGAAGTCTATGAAATCTAGGGAAAGGGTTCCTAAGCATTTTGTTGAGAAATACTCAATTGACATATGCTTCATGGTGAAGAAGGATGAAACACTCATGGAAGCAGTCAAACCCTGAAAGATTTGGATTGAGGAAATGGGCTATGAAGTTGATGCACAGATCCTTGATGCTTATGCAAAGATGTTGATTGATGCACCTGTGATGAGGCTGAGAAGCTCTGTGGTATTGCAAAATAGAAGACACAAGAGGTTGAAACATAGTTCAACTAGAAGAAAAGAGAGAAGCAGGAAGGAAAGGCAAGTAAGTTTGTAGAAAAGGTTTCATAGGAAATCAAAGAATTAATTGATGTTGTCCTAGAGAAAGGGAGGAAGAGGAAAGAACCAAAAGTATTAATTGAGTCTATTACAGCTGAGTCTAAATCTGGGATGACACACCCTTGTCATTCAAAAAGGTTATAAGGAAGAAAAAAGAGGAAACCAAGATAGAGGCTAAAAGGCAACCAGTCAGGAAAGTTACATTCATGTTATCGGCATAGAAGAAAGCACCAAAAGTAACACCTTCAACTCCATTCGGTACTGCAAAAAGGAAGAAGAATAATGACATTGATATGACTATTCAATCTGGTAATATAACTATCATTCCACCAAAAACTTGTGCAGAATTAGTAGATGAAATAACTTAGGATGGCATGTTAAAGAATGTACAATTTTACTATGATTGTTTAGAGAATGATGAACAAAGAGAGGTAGAGGAAGCAATATTGTTATACTTGGATATTTATAAGAAAGCCTTGATAGAAAATGAAGATCAAATACCGGTAGAATTGTATGATATGTTAGATGCTAGGAGACTATCAACAATACAAGAAGACAGGCACATAAAAATTCAAGAGTTGTTATTTGTTTGTGTTTCTATTACTCCAGAAGAAATGGATAGGACACTTGAGGTTGCAGATAGAAAAATGGTTAACAACAAACATAGAATAACTAGTCTTGTGCTAGGAAGGGTAAATGAGATAATAAAGGAGACCCACAAGGCATGGGTTAAGTTATTTGAAGAGAATCGAGGTTTCTTTACTTCACTAGGATCAAAGATAGACATTGTAGACACCCCGGTTGAAGGAAAAGGAAAGGGTATTATGGGTACTTCACCGTCAATTTTGTAAAACATTAAGATAGTGGAAATTAAGTCCCCGGTAGATACAAATGTATAGACAAATGTTGAGATACTGACAAATACAAAGAGTGAAAAGGCTGATTTTGTACGGAATACTAATGTTGAGGGCAACAGTCCTCCGGATACAGATGTATAGGTTGAGGTTATAGTTCCTACAAAGGAACCGCCAGTTACAGAGATTGCACCAAGTAGCGAAGCCACCAGTGCAAGTGAGGAAGCCATAAAGGATAAAACATCAGAGGAGAAGAAAGGGGAATCTAGTAGGGAACCGGTAGTAGGTCCATCATTGTTATCAATTGACACCTCGTAGGTTGTAAAGAAAAACATAATTGAGATGAGTCCTACTGAACTCATGATGAGGGATTATTGATCACTCTATCACTGTTTTGCATAGATTAGTCCCAGAGTGCAAGATTGATAGAGAAGCGAGCCCATTCGGCAAGATGAAGACAATTATTACAAAGCACATGTCAAAGGATTTTCAATCCCTGTAGCAGATTTCAAACCGACAAGCTTTGGAGAGGTTCACATAGGCTAAAAGAGTTGCAATTGATTAGGCGATTGAATCTGAGAAGAAGAAGATTGATGAAAAGTTGAAATTGATAGATAATTCTTTGAGGTAGTGTACAAATATTTATAGGGTATGTTATAACAAAGATATACTTACAGTTAATGTGGATAAGAAGATAAAGGAATTTCAGGAGAAAATTGCAAGTATAGCTAATTCTTTTGATGGATTGACTTCATTGAATACATCCATTGATGGTCAAATTTTGGTTTTGGAAGCCCAAATCTCTATTCTTGAGAAAGAATAAGACAAAATCATAAGAAGAGCCAAAAGTCTTAGAGGCTTGGTGAGTCCCCGGTTGGATTCACTCAGTATACATAAGGAGTGTATGGGTATGGCTGGAAAGCCCACACCGACAAAGTTAAGTGAGAAAGAATCATTTGCTCATATATTAAATGGACTTGTATCTATTTCTAGAACTTTCAAATTTGGTTGGGATACTTATCTTGAGCTATTGGATAAGGCTTATTCGAAAGCTTCAAATTTGTTAAGCTCCGGTAAGATATTTTTGGGATATTCATAGTACCAGTTTTGGATCTTTAGCATTATTTTTGAAATTTTGATGGCATTGATTGAAAGGGGGAGTGATATAGACGTGAAAAAGAAAAAAAGGGAGTTGTATTCATTAGGGAGAGATGTGGAGATATGGGAGTATAGAGTATTTTGTATTTCAGCTCAAGGGGAGCAGGTAGGATGAATCCGGTAGATGAAACCTTGATCATTTTTCACATGAGTGTTGCCATCAATGCCAAAGGGGGAGATTGATAGAAATTGACACTAAATTGGTTGGTTTCACTATGTTGTCATTGATGGCAACATGGTATCTTGTTCCGGCTTCATGTTTTAATTCAGTTGTGTACTGGCAAGCACTTCAGAGACACTACACCGACACCGACATTGACAAAATGGAAGGATTTATTTGGAGACCGACAATGCAGGCCAAAAAGGTTTAGAATAAGGTTAATGGTATTGGAGGCCGACATCTCTAATTTTTTTTGATATTCATATATTTATGTTATCTAGTCGACATGTATATTCATATTGTAATTATCTTTGTAAGTCGACATAAGTTGCATAGGGTATATAGGTCAGTTGGATTAGATTATTTTGATATGGTAATGAATATGGATATGTGGATGTGAGAATGTGAATCTATATTAGGAAGGAGATGCAAAATATATCAGAGATCATGTATGTGAGGATATTTATGTAAGGGTTATTCCAGTAAAGGGTTTAGGGTTTCAGACCATAACAAACAGAGCTTAACCGGAACTGTATCCTGGCATAGAAGATGCTATCTTAGCAGTTCACTCACTTCTCTGGATTGTAGTATGGATTTATATGTAGTCAGTGAGGCTCCTTTTGTGATTGAGCAGTGTTCTCTAGGTTGTAAGCCTTCTTGCAAGTGCAAGCCCCTATATTTTGTAATATCTCTTCATATGGCCAGTGGATTGATATTGTGGGTCACAAATCCCACCATGGTTTTTCCTCTTTGAGGTTTTCCATGTATAATTATGTGTGTTATGGTTCTCATTTTTTTGATTGGCTTATTGGTTTCTTTACTTCTTTCAATTATTTATGTACGGGTATACCGGTTGGTATATGCATGTTTTAATAAGGCTAAAATTGATCATTCTAGTATAACACTGATTCACCCCCCCTCTTAGTGTTATTGGATTCCAATAGTAGGACCATTTGATATTTGTGATCTAAAATGAACTTAGAGGAAATGGATAGTATGCTTAGTAAATGGATATAATCATGATATAGAATAGTGAAAGATCATGTGTGCATTGTAAGAAAGATTCATGCTAGGAATTAGTATGCATTAAATTAAGGTAGTAATTGTGATATCATGCTTATGATGTTATGTTGTGCTATTGTTATGGTTAGTTTAAGTGATGATGTTGAGATGCCCTAAAGGATTCTTTGAGATGTTGTGTGTATTTCCGCCGGCATTGTGTTCTTATGTGAAATTGATCTTGATGGTTAGATGTTATATGGTTAATGAATGATTAATTCATTAGGATAAAATGATAGTAATGGTTGTATTAGTTAATGTTTTAATTTTTTTTTTATCTCTATTGCATGTTAGCTAGTGTATTTTCTCTAGGGTATTTTGGTGGGCATTACAGGACACTTGTCCCTTCATACTAATCATTTTCTTGGAGTTGTGAATCATTTTCAGAAGTTGCAAGTTGGTTCTACAATGATTTTGCATCCCAATGTTTTTGCAAGGTCTTGACACATTTTCACATCATCTTTTGGCATATTCGTTAGCTAACCTTGCATTTTTATTTTCTATAGTTAGTGTTGTGTTTTCAATTTTCTATAGCATCTTTCTATTTCTATGTATTTATTTGCTATTGCTCCATCTTTGTAGGATATTGTTATGTATTTGTCAATTTGTTGATGCACTTTTGTAGGTTCAACATTTAGTAGGTTCTTAGATCTTTTTGTGTATTTGTCTAATATTGTTGCATATTTATAGGATCTGTCAGTCTATTGTTGTGTATTTGTCAATCTATTGATGTGTATTTTTCAGTCTGTTTCTGTGTTTCTATCTAGTTTTGTACTTCCATATTTGAGTTGGTTTTAAGATAGCTCTTATTGGTACTAACAAAGTGGTGCAATCTAATTTTCATTTTAGAAGACCCTGTAGACTACTAGTACCTTTTTTGCAAGACCTAGCATGGAAAAAGGGGTTATTTTTCCAACTATTAACTTGTGGTTTTGTAGGGGTAACTAGTTGTGCTTTATCTCTTTAGAATAGATCACATTTGTATTTTGTGATTTAAAAAGGATCATTTTTTCTGTGTATTGTGTTCTTGCACACTTTGTGTTTATATTAGAACCAAAGGTATTGTGAAAGTATCTTCTTCCCTCACCTTTGGGATCTTGGGTGTAAGAAAAATCACAATATCTTTTTTTTCTTTCTGGAGGTTTTTCCTTTGGAGAAGTGATCACTCTAAGAGGAATGACCTAAATTAGTATTTCCTTTGGGCCACTATATAAAAAGGAAAAAAGCGAAAGGTAGAGCCCAAACCTACAACTACGTATTGAGTGTTTCAATCGTGCAGGGGACCTATGGGCCATGAAGTGGTTGAATAGAGACTTAAGTGTCTCACCCTAAATGTATGTACATAGGTGTCCTTGAATTATGAGTAGACATCTTGTTTTAGTAGCCCACCCTTTTTGATTGAGTGCTTGTGGTGATGTCAATGCATGGGATGCACATCATACCTTGAAGTTGCTCACCGTTTGTACTTCCATGAGCTGTACAATTTTTTTGAGGTTGCATAAGCTAATTATGGATTTGAAAAAGATGGTGATTGGGTTATGCCTCTAGTTCTAGGGCTTCCTTTCCATCCCTCTTGCAAAGACAATAATGTAAAGCACCCCTTAAGGCATTGCACATTTGACTTCATGAAGTACCTAGAAGATTGGGCCTAATTTCACTACAATAATCTTGGATAAGCACCATAAACAAGGAGATATCCTCTAAGAAATAATGTATATATCCCCAAGCCAAAGAGGCATTACTCTCATGAGAAAGGAAAATATTGTAGAAGAGGTATCTTGCAGAGAGTGTAAAGTGATCATTTTGGGGCATGCACAAAGGAATAGATCTTCACCCAAAGATATCTACCTCCAAAAGTAGATGCGATATTTAATATGGATGACATCATTGAAAGGAGAAGGAGACTAAGAATACACATATTCCCCATTGTTAGGAAAATGTGGATTCTTAGGGATGGATTACATGTATTCACTAAGGGTGAATTATCCATAAAATATTACTGTTTTAAAGAAAGAACATGTCCAACCACAAGACATATATGTACTTGCATGGAGAATAACTCTATGTAAGAAGGGACATCAAGCTATGAAAGATGCAACTTGATAAAGGAAAAGGAAATCCTTGAAAGAGAGAGAAAATAAAAACATTATTCTCTCCCCCCAAACACGGAGACAAGGAAAGGACTATTATGTTCCTAGCCAAGTATGATTGTACAAGAAGTTGTACCACCATGAATGACAAAGCCCCTACTAGGCAACCTACTAAGATCACATAGTGAGGAGCAATATATTAGGGTGAAGGGGATCCTAGTGCATTACCTTCAAAAATGGATAAAGAAAAAGTAAGAGATATGGTATAAGATGAATACGATCTCTATCATATTAATATTGAATAAATTCTTTAAAAGCCTCACAAATTTTAATAGAATGAGAGTAACTATGATGAAAAAGACTATACACACTACCATATTTGCTCTTATAATTATTGATATATCTGATTAAATAAAAAGTAACATTTTTATATCATATTTTAGTCTCCAAAAGATTCTTGTGGCTAGTTTTTCTTGATTGTCAATATGGATAGGTCTCATGAGTTATAGGGAAAGGTAAATAAGGGAAAAGATATTGAATTTATTCTTGTAGTGTAAGGATTAATAATGTAGCAAGGGGGGGAATCATATACCTTCTCTAGTGCATTGTGAGGGAGGATCTAAAGGGACCTTAATTCTTTGTTCCATTTTTCCAAGTCCGTGTCCACTATAGCCTTGTTTAGAAACCATATTATAGCCAACCTCATAGGAGTTTTAAAATTGTGAAGGAGGAATTTAATTATGGATTTCTTTGAAATTTGTTATGTAAGGATATGTTGAAGGGCCAAAGAGATGAATAGATGATGAAGGATTATCCTTTGTAGAAACACTCTCCTTTAGATCACCATTGTTTATATCCACTTTGTTAGGTTGTAAAGGAGGACCCTTATCATCTAAGGATTCATATTTTCTCAATGTTATATTAAGGGATAGGTCATGAATAAAATGCATAACATCATTTTGCTTCAAAATATGTAGATGATTAAGATAATCTCTAGGAGAATGAGGAGTATCCAAAGTGATTGATATACTAAGTTTGACATATTTTCCTTGCCCCCGATGCACCAAAGTATCTCTATGAGAAGAGGATTGTTCAATGTTAATCTTCAATGTTACCTCCCCTTTGGATAGATCATTGATAGGAGTATTGATTCTTTCCTCATAAGATGCCCCAGGAGAGACACAAGTGTTAGCCATTTCAATATCATCTCTAGGATTATCAAGGGTATTATCTACCAAAGCCTTTATGAAATCGACATGTTCCATTAATTTCTTTGTAAGTGCCATTATATAACAACATGAAACATGGTAAAATCCTTGAAAATTATTTATAAGTAGGAATTATGTTTGAAACCCTTATTATACAATGTGAAAGTACTATGAAAAAATGTAAGCAACATGAAATGAAAGAGGCTATAGTCTAACACATGATTTTGGTAAATATAACTAATAAGTAATGTCATAACATGTGAAATAGAAAAACAATCAGATTTTGTAAATTCCATAATGAAAAATCAGATCAAAAACTGTAAAATAAAAAAATAATGTAAATGTAAGAAGTGTTAGGTTCAAGGAAATGTTTAGTGGTGAAATACGAATCTACTTATTTCCACTAATTTGAAAGAGAGGAGTGAAATTAATAGATTCAAACCCAAATGGAATAGATTGCTGATTAGAATTTACCTTCTCTTTTGTTTGAGTCAGGGGTGCTTAAGGTATTTGAAATTGAATACTAGATCTAGGGAAAATGATGAAAAATTGACATAAAACAATTTATAAACAACCACTAGTAGAAAACAACAAGAAATTACTTTAAAAACTACTAAAAATTGCATATATTTGACTAATCTTGGTCACATGACCATAAGTAACTTATTGCTAGTCATTTACAACATGACCCAATTTATGACTAAACGACTTTTAGTCATTTATTGGTTGTTTTAATTGATCAGTTTGGTAGTATATTTAATCTTTAATTTAGTCATTGATTGTTGTTAACTAGTCATTTTGTTTAGCCATGGTAGTCATTTATTTAGTCATTGTAATCATTAATTATTGTCAATTGGTATTGTAGACACCTAAAATTGTCCTAACTTAATTAAATAAATATTTTATTTATTTAATTATTTTATACTAAGCCTTCTATTAATTAAATAGATTTTTATTTATTTAAATTATCCTTTCCCTAAATTAAATAAATATTTTATTTATTTAATTGGCCCCACTCCTCTTAATTAAATAGATATTCATTTATTTAATTAACTCATTAGCTTCTTCAAGCACGACACTTGTTATTCACCTCTTTATTTTATCCTAACTACCCCATTCACATTTTCTTATTTCCTTTACCTACCCTTTAATACTAGCTAGCCATTTATCCTTTCACCTCTTAATCCTATCCTTCCATTTTTTATGGTGTCTTCAATATAAGAGCATTCCTTCATCCTTTCATAAGCTCAATCTAACAAGAGAAATCACATTCAAGTGATCAAGCAATCAAGCGTCTACACAACCACAATCCGTTCTTTGTTGAACTCTTCTCCACGATACAAAATCTGAGAGAAATCATATCAAACAAGATCAATGGAGATGGGAAATAGTGGAGATCAAACCTTAATAAGCATGTGAATGGTAAAATCTTTCTATTTTGTTTAGATTTACATGTTTTAGGTTCTTCATTGGTGTATGGTGGATTTTGAATTGTAGAACTAGGGTTTTTAGGTGGTTGGATCTTTGTTAGTTTTACAATAGTTTGTCATTCCATTTTCATTGTATTATGTTGATCGAAGAAACCATCAAGGAAAAAATTGAGACAAAAGAGGTACCACATAACATCTTCCTAGCACAGTCTTTGATAAAAATTGAAAGACCAAAGTTTACAAAGTTATTCACAGAAAGACAAATCAATTTTGCATGCTCATACGCAAATATGCTTGTACTAGATTCTGATTTAGTTATGCATCACTTGATTACTACTCTAGGCACCAAACTGTTAGGTCCCAGAGACAACTAAGAGGGGGGGGGGGGGTTAATTAGTTGTCTAATAAATTCAAACCAAAAACAACTTAACCAACCTTAATGCTTAATACTGGTAAACCAAACTTTATACCGGTAGACAGTTTATTAGTTAATTGCAGTATCGGTAAAGATTAATGTATGAAACAAAAAGACAATAACATCCACAACACATAACACCAATATTTGTACGTGGAAACTCTATAAGGGGAAAAACCACGATGGGAAACCTTAGCCATAATCAGATGATACTACTACAGATAGTATGTATATACAAATGGGGTCTGCACATGCAAAAAGGCCAAGCGCCTAGAGCTCACTGCTCAAACACAAATAGGAGTCACATTGACTACAATTGGATGGTTAAATGCAATAATGATGTACTGCTTAAAATAGCATCTTCATATGCTGGATTCAGTACCAGTGTAGTTATGATTGCCTTCACAAAAACCTTGCTTCACCTTCAAATGATGTTTGCATGTATAGCTCTGCTTATTCTCGCATATACCTTCTTACAATTCTTTATCCTGATCGCATATCGATCTTACAAATAAGATCTTACATATATACCATAACCTAATACCAATTTTATTAGGTTGGCTCTAAAAGATATTACAATAAAATAATTACAAGTAAATCAATAACTGATGCAATATCCGATTCAACATGTTGGCTTAATGCATTTACAATAACAACAAAATCATCTCCAAAGCGTGTCATGCTGATCTGAAATAGATAAGCCTGTCGGTGCTTATTCTGGACCTATTTGCCGGTAACAACAAATATGCAAATATGAATATGCCAATGAACAAATCTCCAAGACAAAGTGTCTAAACAATGTCTTCGACATAACCAAGTGATTTCCATGTCATTCCAAGTGCCGGTGAATAATATATCCTGCTGATGAACTAGATATCGGTGACTGTGCATAAAGTCACTTGCTTGCCGGTGAACATTGTTGATCCTCCAAAGTGCTAGAGTTGATAAGTGTTATAGGTGTTGACATCAATGACAAAACCATACCAAAATACCAACAATCTCCCCCTTTGGCATTGATGGCAACACAAGACGAAAAAACCATCAAAGTGCCAAAACAAAAATGCCAAAAACCAAAAACAAATAATCTCCCAAAAGAGATCATAACCAGTAATCAAAATTCAGATATAGAGAGTAATCAATCTCTCCCAAAGTAACAGTCTCTCCCCCTGAGAGTAACATGTGTTCTCCTTGTGTTTTTCCATATCAATCTCTCCCCCTTTGACATCAAATGGCAAAGCTAATACAAAAGCCAGGTTCAAATACAAAATACCAACTAATTCAGTATGCCAACTACTCCCCCTGAGAAGTAGCTCTCCTCATTAAAGCCGGAATAAAAGATTTCTTTGTTAGTTTTGTCGGTTGATGACAAACATCAACTGTCTAAGTCTCTACCAGTGGGGGTATGATGCCAAGTTGGTCTCTGAGATATTCAAAAGTCTCCTTAGGCAAAGGCTTAGTGAAAATATCTGCAATCTTCTCATTAGTATTCACATAAACCAATTTTACTTTGTTTGCTTCAACATTCTCTTTCAGAAAGTTCAATTTGATAGATACATGTTTAGTTTTAGAATGTAGTACCGGATTCTTAGATATATCAATTGTTGTAGTGTTATCACAATAGATAGTTATAGGTTCCTTGCATTTTACCTTTATGTCCTTCAACATTTGCTTAAGCCATAATACCTGTGTACAGTTAGTTGCTGCTGCAACATATTCTGATTTTGTTGTTGATAAAGATGTACAAATTTGTTTCTTACTCAACCAAGAAATTAATCTGCTTCCAAGAAAAAATGCTTCGTCAGTGGTACTTTTTCTATCATCGACATCTCCTGCCCAATTTGCATATGTGTATGCACATAATTCAAAGTTTTCATCTCTTGGATACCATAAACCAAGATTTGTAGTGCCTTGTAAGTAACAGAAAATCTTTTTTACTGCTGATTCATGATTTTCTTTAGGATTACTCTGAAATCTTGAAACAATACATACTGCATTCATAATATCAGGTCTTGTTTGTGTCAAATATAGTAGGCCTCCTATCATAGACTTGTACCTAGTCGGATTAACAGGTTTAGATTAATCCCTTAGTCATAATTTGTCATTTGTAGTCATAGGTGTGCTTACCGGTTTAGAGTTCTCCATCCCAAATTTCTTTAGTAACTCCTTCAAGTACTTGGATTGACTCAAGAATATACCTTTATCAGTCTGTGAAATCTATAATCCTAAAACGAATTTTATCTCTCCAATCATAGACATTTCAAATTCATGCTGCATTTCAATAGAAAAGTCTTTAAATAATCCATCTTCTCCTCCAAAGATTATATCATCAACAAAAACTTCTATAACCAAGATGTCATCATTAGTCACTTTATAGTATAAGTTGTTGTCAGCATTACCTTTAGAAAAACCAATCTTCAAAAGATATTTACCCAATCTAGCATACCAAGTTCTTGGAGCTTGCTTCAACCCATACAAAGCTTTCCTTAACTTGCAAACCATATCTTTGTAATCTGTTAAAGAAAATCCATCAGGTTGCTCAATGTAAACTTCTTCTTCAAGATCTCCATTCAAAAATGCACATTTAATATCCATTTGATATACTTTGTAGTTCTTGTGTGCTGCAAAAGCCAAGAATAATCTGACTGCCTCAATTCTAGCTACCAGTGCAAAGGTTTCATTATAATCAATTCCTTCTTTCTGAGAATATCACTTACACACTAGTCTTGCTTTATTTCTGATTACCTTCCCATCTTCATTAATTTTGTTTCTAAATACCCATTTTGTTCCAATCACATTTTTGTCTTTAGGCCGGGGAACTAATGTCCATGTGTTATTCTTCTCAATTTGTTCTAGTTCCTCTTCCATAGCTTTAATCCAGTGTTTATCTTCACATGCCTCATTAATTGATGATGGTTCAATTTGAGAAATAAGACATACCTCTTCATTTGCCAGTCTTCCTCATGTCATAACTCCTTGATACTTGTTCCCAATTATCTGATTTTCAGAGTGGTTCAATCTTACATATAGGAGTGTCTTTGTTTGCTGTTGTTCCTCAGTTACAATAGAATTTTCAGATGATACCGGTGTAACTGGACCTTCATTCTGTACCGGTGGATTCAATGTAGGTTCATTTGTTAGTATCTTTGTTGCCAGTTCAAAGTCTATATACCTTGAAGTTCCTCTAAACTATTCATCAATCTTCACATTTGTACTCTCAACAATTTTCTGCAATCTCTTGTTAAAACATCTATATGCTTTGCTCTTAGATGAATAACCAAGAAATATTCCTTCATCACTTCTAGGTCAAATTTGCCAATATACTCATCTCTTCTAATATAGTATTTACTTCCAAATATTCTGAAATATTTAAGAGTAGGAGTAATACCAAACCATAGTTCATGAGGGGTCTTACCGGTTTCACCTTTGATGTGAAATTTGTTGAATGTATAGACTGTTGTTCTTACTGCCTCTGTCCAATATACATGTGGTCGATTTGCTTCAGATAACATACTTCTAGCTGCATCCAAGATAGTTCTATTTTTCCTTTCTACAACTCCATTTTGCTGTGGTGTCCAAGGTGCTGATAACTGTCTTCTGATTCCATTCACTTCATAGAATGTATTAAATTCCTTAGATATGAATTCACCTCCTTGATCTGATCTCAGACATTTGATTTTCTTACCGGTTTTATTTTCTACCATTACCTTGAATAGTTTGAACTTCCCAAGTGCTTCTGATTTTTCTTTGAGAAAAGTAACCCAACACATTCTAGAATAGTCATCAATGATTAGCATGAAATATCTATCACCTTGTAAGCTTTTAGTTCTAGCTGGACCACATAAATCAGTGTGAATTAAGTCAAGAGAATTATTGGATTTTTCTAGAATACTTTTAAAAGATGCTCTAACTTGTTTTCCAAATTGACATTCCTTACATACCAGATTGTGAGGTTAAAAAATCTTAGGTAAATCTCTAACTGCCTTAGTAGTACTGATTTTTACCATGCAATCAAAATTTACATGACAGAGTCTCTTATACCATAGCCAACTTTCATCAATGTGTGCAATCAAGCATGTCTTTTCACTATTATTCAAATGAAAGACATTACCTCTAGTTTGATTACCGGTTGCAATTTCCAATCTAGTTTTGTTCATAATTTTGCATTTACCATCCTTGAATTGTAATTGAAAAAATTTTCAACTAATTGACCAACACTCAAAAGATTATGCTTTAAACCTTCTACATAGTAAACATTGTCAGTATTATGATTACCATCAAGAGATATAGTACCTTTTCCTTTGATCAAACAAGCTTTATCATCTCCAAATCTTACCAGACCTCCATTATATTCCTGAAAGTTCAATAATTTACCTTTATCACCAGTCATATGATGTGAACATCCTGAATCAATGATCCATTCATCCTTAACTTCAACTTTAGCTACCAGGGCCTACTCTACCGGTTGAATAGTAGGTGCTAGTTGATCTTTTGTTATAGCAACAAAAACCCATCCATTGTCTGTCGGATCCTCATCAGAATCATCAGTGACTCCTTCATCAGTAAGATAACAAGATTTATCTTTATTCTTCTTAAATCTGTATCTCTGATATTTAGGGTTAGGCTTGTATGTTCTTCTAGCTTCTTCTCTTAGTCTAGCATGTCTATCAGGGCATCTTGAAGCCATATGACCAATCTTATTACTATTGAAACATTTAAAGGGTGCTTTTCCTTCATACTTACTTCCAACTGGACCTTTAGGTATTTTCCTTGCAAATAGTACTTCAAGTTCTTCATTTTCTCTCCTGCTTTCCTCAAGTTATCTTGCATAAAAGGATTTCCAATCAGATTTGTCAAAAGATGGTGTAGATGATGTTGATGCCTTAAAAGCTAAATCTGTCTTTATAGTAGCAACAAGACCAAATTCCTCAATTTCAAAAGCTGAAAGTTTTCCAATCAATGTATCCCTAGTTACTGATGTATTAGGCATTGTTCTCAATTCATTTATAGCAGTAACTTTCATTTTATATGCCAGTGGAAATCTTCTTAAAACTTTTGAAACAATTTCATCTTCACTTAAGGTTCCTCCACAACATTTAATACCCAAAACAATTTCATTTACTCTTTCCATAAAAGCATAAATCCTTTCATCTTCTTCCTTTTTTAGCTTTTCATACCTGACCCAGAAGCTTTCAAGTTTTGCAATTTTAACTATGGAATCTCCTTCATTCAATCTTTCCAAATGATCCCAAATAGCTTTAGCAGTAGACCTATCTGATAATCCCATGATTTTCTGATCTGATAATGCACTCAAAAGTGCTTCCCTTGCTTTGCAATCATTTTCTTCATCTTTTCCTAAGGTAGGTGGATTAGGCTGACTTTGAGTAGGAGCAATATAGTCATTCTTTGTAACATCCCAGATGTCATTTCCAATGCAATTTAGATGTGTATCCATTCTGATCTTCCATATACCATAGTTGGTTCCATCAAGTTTAGGACTGTCCTTCCTGAAATAGTTAGTAGACATTGGATCTCCTCAAGCTGTTAAACTTCTGCAAAAAGAGGACTAAGCTCTGATACCAATTGTTAGCTCCCAGAGACAACTAAGAGGGGGGTGGGGGTGAATCAGTTGTCTAATAAATTCAAACCAAAAACAACTTAACCAACCTTAATGCTTAATACCGATAAACCAAACTTTATACCGGTAGATAGTTTATCAGTTAATTGCAGTACTGGTAAAGATTAATTTATGAAACAGAAAGACAATAACATCCACAACACATAACACCAATATTTGTACGTGGAAACCCTATAAGGGGAAAAACCATGGTGGGAAACCTTACCCACAATCAGATGATACTACTGCAGATAGTATGTGTATACAAATGGGGTCTGCACATGCAGAAAGGCCAAGCACCTAGAGCTCACTGCTCAAATACAAATAGGAGTCACACTGACTACAATTGGATGGCTAAACCCAATAATGATGTACTGCTTAAAATAGCATCTTCATATGTTGGATTTAGTAGCGGTGTAGTTATGATTGCCTTCACAAAAACCTTGATTCACCTTCAAATGATGTTTGCGTGTATAGCTCTGCTTATTCTCGCATATACCTTCTTACAATTCCTTATCCTAATCGCATATCGATCTTACATATATACCATAACCTAAGACCAATTTTATTAGGTCGGCTCTAAAAGATATTACAATAAAATAATTACAAGTAAATCAATAACCGATGCAATATCAAATTCAACATGTCGGCTTAATGCATTTACAATAACAACAAAATCATCTCCAAAGCGTGTCATGCTGATCTGAAATAGATAAGCCTATCGGTGCTTATTTTGGACCTATTTGCCGGTAACAACAAATATGCAAATATGAATATGCCAATGAACAAATCTCCAAGACAAAGTATCCAAATGATGTCTTCAACTTAACCAAGTGATTTCCATGTCATTGCAAGTGCTAGTGAAAAATATATCTTGTCGGTGAACCAGATACTGGTGAGTGTGCATAAAGTCACTTGCTTGCCGGTGAACATTGTTGATCCTCCAAAGTGCTAGAGTTGATAAGTGTTATAGGTGTTGATATGAATGACAAAACCATACCAAAATACCAACACAAACTAGTTTAACAAAAGTTGCACAAGATGCATCCATAGGTGGCATTATTAGTAAAATTTGAGCTTAAAAAGTTATTGGACGTTGGCTTTATCAGATCAATTGACTATCCAAAGTGGATTTCCAATCTTGTACGTGTTAGAAAACCATATAGTAGCATCAAAATATGCACATATTTTAGAGACATCAACAAAACTTGTCCCAAAGATGACTTTCCTCTACCAAACATTGATTTAATCATCGATCTCATAGTAGGTCATGCAATGTTATCACTTATGGATGGATTCTATGGATATAACTAGATTAAGATAGCACCTGAAGATCAACACAAGACAACATTCACATGTCCATGGGGTACCTTTACGTCATGCCCTTTGAATTAAAGAACACAGGTGCCACATATTAGAGAGCCATGACAATAATATTTCATGATCTCATGCATGTTACCATGGGAGACTATCTAGATGATCTTTTGGGAAAATCAGTTACAAGGGAAGAATATTTGGACATCCTATTAGTGACCTTCAATTGCTTGGAAAAGTACAAATTTAGATTGAATCCTAAAAAGTGTGTCTTTGGGGTAACCTCTAAGAAACTCCTAGGATACATTGTCTCACAATGAGGTATTGAAGTAGATCCAACAAAAGTCAGAGCTATTGTTGTGATGTCTCCTCCTAAGAACTTAGGTCACTATAGGGAAGACTTCAATCAATCCATAGATTCATAGTGTAGCTCACAGATAAGTGTCATCCATTTCAACATTTTCTACACAAGAACATTAAGTTTAAGTGGGATGAAAAATGTCAATGGGATTTTCAAATCCTCAAATACTATCTCTTGAATCCACCAGTGCTTGTGCTTATGCCACCAATTAAAGGAAAACCATTGTTACTCTACATATCAGCAAAATTGACAACATTGGGGGCACTCTTAGTGCAACATGACCATGAAGGAAAAGAAAGAGCTATCTACTACATCAGTCACATATTAGTTGGGTGTGAGCTTAATTACACTTCAATTGAGCGCATGTGTCTTGTCGTGGTTTTTCCTTGGCAAAAATTGCGTTATTACATGCTAACTCACAAAATAAAGCTTGTAGCAAGGATTGATCCACTAAAATATCTACTCAAAAAAATAACTCTCACAAGTAGGTTGGCTAAGTGGGTCACGATGTTAATAAAATTTGACATTGAGTATGTAAAAAAAAAGCTATTAAAGTACAAGTTATTGTAGATGAAGTTGTCATCGGCGAGGAGGGATCTTGAAGAGATCAGTCCAAACCAGTCAGCAAGAGTTAACACAATGGAAACACACAAATATGATGGAGACAAATGCAGAACAAATTGTTTTATTGCATGAAAAGTCAATTACATCCAACTGACATCAACTGGGTTACAACATACCGACACACATGCCTGGTAGAATAGGTCTCACAGGGACCTTGAATCGAAAGATCTATCTTCTAAGAACTATCTATCAGATACTCCTTTATCTCCCAGTTGATTGCCTCCTTTCTAAAGCATGATTATATATATATATATATATATATATAATTCTAAAGGATCAAAAGCCTAATGTGCAAAATGAATTGAGTCGGCCTCCGGAAAATCCCAATGGATGAAACATAGAAGGTCAGCCACATGTTAAGAAACATTAAGATCAACATCCAGGGCTCTGCAAGCATCAGAATGGGTTCCAGTAGATCACCAGAATAGGTCTCAGGCAACTGGTAACCATGGAACAATTCGGTAACAAGAAACTGTCAAGGAAATCGGTAGCGATATCTTGTCAGAAAGTGATCCAAATGAGATGTGGTTAGAAAGAAAGTAGGGTGATCAGGTCTTCAAGAAGAATCTAATTCCACAGGAAGCTGATGTGCCAAAATCGGGACACACAAAAAGGAAAACTGAAACTACAAACATAAAAGAAAATGTTTTTGGTTGATGCAAGATTGCTACGAACTGAGGATGCTTCTACATCAGACATCTGAGGTTAATAGAAAGTGAGCCTCTCACTTTGTCAGGGTCAGAGGAAAACCAAGGCGGTCTACCTCTACCTGAGAAATCCAAGATGAGTCTTCCACTGG
This sequence comes from Cryptomeria japonica, assembly GCF_030272615.1. NCBI lineage: Eukaryota > Viridiplantae > Streptophyta > Pinopsida > Cupressales > Cupressaceae > Cryptomeria > Cryptomeria japonica. The sequence continues at coordinate 29,963,752 of NC_081414.1, forward strand.
TCTGTTCTTCCACTTCACAAGGTATTCTTTGTACTGACTGCTTTGGGTACTACGCTCGATCCTACTATCCAAAATCTCTTCAATCTGATTTGGTTCCTTCTAGGGAAATTGTTTCTCCAAGTCTGCAATACTGTGCTCATTGAATTTTGGTTCATGGTACTCATGAAGATCTACAATGTTGAATATAGGTGAAATACTTAGACTATCGGGTAGCTCCACTTCATATGCATTTCTAGAACTGAGCTTTCTCAAGATCTTACAAGGTCCAAACTTCTTCATCTGCAACTTATTATGAGTTCCAACTAGGAATCTCTCTTTCTCAAATAGACCATCACTTCATTGCTAACCTTAAATTCCTTATGTCTCCTCTTCTCATCTGCCTTCTTAATGTATTTGTTATTCATGTCTTCCAAATGTTGTTTAACCTGAATGTGCAATGTTGCCATGTGATCTACAAATTCTTCTGCTTTTGAACTCTTCTGGTCTTCACTTCTAATGTCTCTCAATTATGCTATTCCCTTAGGATGCACTCCAGTAAAAATCTCAAAAGGTGTTTTTCCAGTACTTCTAATCACTAAATTGTTATAGGCAAACTCTGCTTGTGCAAGGATCAAATCCCAACTTCTAGTTTCATCTCCTACTAAACATCTCAACAAGTTTCCCAAACTCTGGTTAACTACTTCTATTTGTCCATCAGTCTGTGGGTGAAAAGTAGAACTGAACTTCAAATCCATCTTCATCTTCTTCCAAAGTGTTCTCCAAAAATAGCCAACAAACTTAGTGTCTCTATCTGAAACTATGCTCTTAGGTAATCCATGCAATCTTACCACTTCCTTGAAAAATAGGTCTACTATATGCAATGCATTTGATGTCTTCTTACAAGGTATGAAATGAGCCATCTTTGAAAATCTATCCACTACCACAAATATAGAATCATCCCCCCTCAGTGTCTTAGGTAAGCCAAGTACAAAATACATACTTATATCCTCCCAAGGTCTTACCGGTACTGTCAAAAGTTTATACAATCCTGCATTCTGACTACTACCTTTTGCAACTTGAAAAACTCTACAACTTTGTACATATCTCTTAACATCTTTATGAATCTGGGGCCAAAAGTACTGCTCACTTACCAATGCAACTATTTTATCAATGCCAAAGTGTCCAACTAAACCTCTGCTATGCTTCTCTTTTATCAGGTTCTCTCTCATGGAACTTTTAGGTATGCACAACTAAACTCCCTTAAATAACATCCCATCTTGAATGAAGTAATCCAACCATTTGCTCCTATCAACCATAACTGGTTCTCTACAAGATTTCCAAGGTTTTGCAAAAATTGAGTCTTCATCATACAAGGTCTTCAAATCCTCAAAACCTAATACTGTCACTCTCATCTCTGTCAGCAAATTCCTTCTCCTACTTAATGCATCAACAACTTTGTTAGATTTCCCACTTCTATGTTTCAACACAAAGGTGTAACTCTGCAAGAACTCTACCCATCTCATATGTCTCTAATTCAACTTACTCTGACTTCTCAAAGATTGCAAAGCTTGATGATCTGTACACAACACAAACTCCTTAGGCAGCAAGTAATGTCTCCATTTATTTAAGGCTTGAATTATGACATAAAATTCCTGATCATATACTTAATATCTCCCGAGCATCATTCAATTTCTCACTAAAATATGCTATTGCTCTCCCTTCTTGACTCAAAACTGCTCCTATTGTTGTTCCACTTGCATCACAATCTACTTGAAATACCTTATCGAAATCCGGTAAAGCCAACACAGGCTGCTCTGTCACTTTCTGCTTCAATAACTCAAAACTCTTGTTTGCTCCGGTGGTCCACTTGAATTCCTTCCTATCTCCCCTCATGGTCTCGGTCATAGGATTACAAGCTGAACTAAAATTCCTAATAAACTTCTGGTAAAAACTAGCCAATCCATGAAACGATCTTACCTCTTCAATGCTTTCTGGTGTAGGCCACTCAACAATGGCTTTCACTTTCTCCGGGTCCATCTTCAAACCATCCTCAGATATCATAAAGCCCAAATATACTAACTCATACTTCATGAAAGTGCACTTCTTGATATTGATCAGTAACTTTTCTTCTCTCAACCTCTGCAAAACTTGTCTTAACTACCACAAATGTTCATCTTTTGTTTTACTAAAAATAAGAATGTCATCCAAGTATACAATAACAAACTTACCCAACAATTTCTTCAAAACCACATTCATCAGCCTCATGAAAGTACTCGGTGCATTAGTCAGTCCAAAAGGCATCACCAACCATTCATATAATCCCTCATTGGTCTTAAATGCAGTCTTCCATTCGTCACCTTCTTTGATCTTGATATGATGATATCCACTCTTCAAATCTATCTTTGTAAAGTACTTTTCTCGACTCAAACAGTCCATTATGTCATCCATCCTAGGCAAGGGAAACCAATATTTCACTGTGATTTTTTTTATTTCTCTAGAATCAATACACATTCTCCATTCTCCATTCTTCTTAGGTGCCAATACTGCTGGTACAGCACAAGGACTCAAACTTTCTCTGATCAAACCTTTCTTCAACAGTTCCTGCACTTGTCTATTTAGTTCTTCATTCTCTGCCAGTGTTAACCGGTGTGCAGCTTTGTTAGGCAAACTAGCTCTAGGAACTAAGTCCATGCAATGACTAATACTTCTAACAGGTGGCAATCCATCAGGTACATTATCTGAAATGATGTCCTCATATTCTGTCAGCAAATCTCTTATCTCTACCGGGTGTTCTTGTTTCAGTTCTGGTCTCTCAGTCCTCTTAGGAATTAAGGAAAAACATACATTCTCATGTCTAGGTTCATCTATGAACTTCCTTCCATCTACAAGACAGATTCTGGTATTTGTATAGAATTCATTCTTCAAAGGTTCCTCCAAAGGCAACAAGGTTTGCTTCATCCCATTGGCCACAATAGTGTATGTATTGTTCCTTCCATCATGTATTGCATGTCTATCTGTTGGTGTAAATAAATATTCATTATGGATATTATTACACTTTACTTAAGTTAACTTAGGATAATGCATTTCTTTGTAGTTTGGATTTGAGACACTTAGGGAAGTGTGCACATAGGGATAGAGCTTGTAGGAGAAATTCCACCTTTTGTGGTCTTGTTTTGTTGTTACACTCCACATTCAGTGGGTCATCCACCTCTTATGGAATATTATATTATTTCTCCTACCTACCCTTGTTTCTCATTGAGCCACATGTCATGATTGTGTGCTCGTACATCCATATGGACTTGCCTATATAAGCAGGCCTATATTCATTTTATTGGTGAATCCAGTTGAACATTTTCATATTGATGAGAATGCAGTTTGTTCTTGTCATTCTTTTGTCTCTATTTTTTTACTTTTCATTATGCCCTTGATCTTGGCAAAATCTCACATGGTATCAAAGCCATTGGAGCTTCATTGATTTGTTTTTGGAGACATCATGGAAGGATTCTATTTTTGGATCTGAGGAACTGTGCTTTTTAGAGGCATCTTGGAGCGTTTCGACCTCACCATTGCATCCGGGAGGCCGTTTCCGTAAAAATCGAGTATAAATTCAACCTATTATGGCGAAAATAGATTTTTGGGTGTGGAGGAATTTTTTTTTGGGATCCGTACCCTCCACCCAATCAGTGCCCAGTCAGCATTTTCTTTGGAAATTTTTAGACCCCTCTTCGTTGAGCAGTTTGGATTTTTGGGTCAACTTTGGAGGCCCATAACTTGCTCAATTTTGCTCCTTTTTGGGTGCAATTTTTTTTGATTTGGGATAATTTTTCATGCTCTTCATAGTGGTTTGGTTATTTTCTAGTTTTAGTGTACAAGTGTATCGGAATTTTCAGATTTTCTCAACTGTACCTATCCAATCCTCAATTCTGCAACTTTAAAGGCCTCGTTTGAGCTCATACAACCTCCTTTTCAGGTGCCGTTTTTTTTGAAAGTGCATTTTTTTTCATCTACTTTCATAATCTATGATCATATTTTAGAGATTTTAAGTAGAAATTGTACTTTCTGATATTGATCTTATTTGGCCTATTCAGTACTTGTAAATTGCTTGAATCTTAGTTTAGATCTCTTGCACTATTAGTTTGAATCTCTTTTGGCCCTATTGAGGCAATTGTAAAATTGAAATCAGAAGTCCACTTTGTCATTTTTTGCAAGTGGCCCATTCTACACACACTAAGTATAAAGTGCCAAAATATCACTTTTGGGGGGGTGTCTTGTGTGATTGTGCCTCTCTTTCCTTGTGCTCTTTCATTTTTGTTGCAATGAGTCCTTATAAATTTCCACCTTTCACTCCACATAATTATGCATCATGGAAAATTAAAGTATGGAGCAAATTAATGGAAAAAGGTCTCACGCATTACATAGATGGAACAATAGAAGCACCACCTGATCCTAAGGATGATCCTAATGCTCAGTTAGAATGGCTCACTAAGAATTACATGGCTCTTAGAATGTTGCGCAAGTATGTATCAGATGACCTCATCTTTCATATTGAGAAGTGTACTACAATCAAAGATGCTTGGGATATGTTTAAGAAATTGTATGGTCAAGTTGATGAAATCAGAGGTTATAAGATTAACAATGAGCTCACCAACTTGGATCCCAAGAGTTTTGATACAATCCAAGATTATGTCACCAAAGCAAATGAGCTAAGAGCAAAGCTTAAGGATTGTGGAATTGACAAAAAGGATGCTTAGTTGATATTCAACTTGTTGGACAAGCTTGCACCAGAATATGCAAAATTTGTGTCTAGCTTCCAAACTCATTGTTTGATAGTGGGGAGTTCCTATGTTATGCCTTCATTTGATGCTTTCACAGAAATGTTGATATTGGAACAATCTAAGTTGTTGAACATGGGGTTTCTCAAGTCTTCAAAGTCCAAGGCTTTGGTGGCTAATCAAGGGAATCAAGGAAGTCAAGGCAAAGATTCCAACAACAAGAAGAAGTAATCTAAGTCACAGCCACAACATGAAAAAGGACAATCATCCTCTTCATCACAAGGCAATTTTTCATCCTCTTCCAAGAAGGGGACACCACCTAAGAAGGATAAGCCAACTTGTGCATATTGCAAGAAGTATGGTCATGATGAGCATCGATGCCACAAAAAGCAAGTTGATGAGTTAACTAATCTTCTTAAGAAAAACAACATCAACTTGCCATCCGCCTACACAATGAAGGATTCATCTCCTTCCTCTTCCTCACATTCTAAGGGAAAAGGGCAAGCATTTGTCTTACAATAGGTTCTTCATAGTAGTGGATGCTTGACTCAAGTGCCTCATATCACATGGGTTCTACAAAGGAGCAGTTTTCTTCATTGGAGCCATCTAAGGTACCTCACATTTACATAGGTGATGATACACAAGTAGAGGTTGAAGGGAAAGGTTCAGTTGACATGGATGATGGAACATTTGAGAATGTTCTCTATGTTCCTAACTTGTCTACCAACCTTCTCTCTATCTACCAAATCACTCACTATGGGAATGGGAAAAAGGTTGAGTTTACACCAGATTCAATTGTGGTAAAGGAACTTGATGATGATGCCTTGGTAGTAGTGGGACAAGTCAATGACAACTCAAGGATTTATTCAATCTCCCACTTTGTGCCAAGTTCACCTTCTAGGGCCTTTCTTACTCATTCAAATTCAGAAAGTAAGTTATGGCATGAGCGGTTTGGTCACCTCAACTACCGCTATCTTTAGCAGCTCAGCACTAAAGACATGGTCACAAGTCTACCTTGAATCAGTTTTTCAGAGGGTGTATGTTCAGGTTGTTCCATGGGCAAGCATCCCAAGGAAAAGTTTGATAATGGGAAAGCTTGGAGAGCTTTGGAAGTTCTTCAACTTGTTCACAGCAATGTAGCAGGTCCATTTCCAGCACCTTCATTTAGTAAGGCCCGCTATGTCCTCACCTTCATTGATGACTACTCCCGCTTCACTTGGGTCTACTTTCTTATTCATAAGAGTGAAGTATTTGATAGATTTCAAGACTTCAAGACTCGTGTGGAGAAGCAATCCGGGAAAGTGGTGAAGATTCTTCGCACAGATAGTGGAAGGGAATATGTGAACAAAAGACTTGAGGATTTTTGTACATTTGAGTGGATTGATCTTCAGCATTCTGTCACATATACACTCCACAGCAGAACGGAGTTGCAGAATGCAAGAATAGGACTCTCAAAGAAATGGCTAGTTGTATGATACATGCACATTCTCTTGATCCCACCTTTTGGGCAGAGGCTATCAGTTGTGCCACACACATCCAGAATCGGGTTCCTCATAAAGCTTTGCAAGGTATTACTCCTTTTGAGGCTTGGGATGGTAGGAAACTGATTGTGAGACATTTCAGTGTCTTTGGGTGTCCAACATGGGCTCGCATACCTCCATAGAAACCCAAGGCATTGGAACCTCAGAGTCGGCCTTGCATATTTGTTGGATATCCTGAGGGTGTTAAGGCATATAGATTGATGGATCCTGAGACACATGAGGTGTTCATTGAGAGGAGTGTTCACTTTGAGGAAAGCTCTCCTAGCTTAGCCTCTCTACCTCCTCCACCTTCCTCCATTATGGATAGTGATGCTAGTGATTCAGATGATGAGACTCCTTCAACTCTGACTCGCAGGGTTACACCTCTGTAGGGTCCACTTGCAGTTGAGGAGCCTCATTCTCCACCTCCACCTAGGCCTCATTGGGCTCGACAGACACTTGAGTCTGTAGGTTCTCTTGTTGGGGATCCTTCAGATACATGGAGAACTCGATCACAACATCAGGATCTTCCACATGCATTCATTGCTACTGCTTCTGATCCACAAACATTTTGGGAAGCATCAGGGGTTCCTGAGTGGGACCAAGCTATGGAGGAAGAGTATAGTTCCTTGATGAGGAACAACACATGGGATTTAGTCCATCTCCCTAAGGGGAGAAAGATGGTTCAATGTAAGTGGATCTATCGGACCAAGTATGTTGCGGATGGTAGTGTGGATAAGTATAAGGCTCGGCTTGTTGCGAAAGGTTTCTCTTAGGTTGCAGGTGTTGACTATATTGAGACCTTTGCGCCCATAGCCAAGATGAACTCCATTCGCTTGACACTTGCTATTGCTGCAGCTCATGGTTGGGCTGTACATTAGATGGATGTGAAGAGTGCTTTTCTTCATGGTGACCTTGATGAGGAGATTTATATGGAGCAGCCGCAGGGTTTCATCTAGGATACTTCCTTGGTTTGCAGACTAAGGAAATCTCTTTATAGCCTTAAGTAGGCCCCCAGAGCTTTGTATGCCAAGATGGATTCCTTTCTTCTCTCAGCAGGGTTCACCAGGTGTCATTCTAATCCGAATGTCTATATTTTGCGACAAGATGAATCTCACTTGATACTTGTGCTCTATGTTGATGATTTGATCATTACAGGGAGTACCGCATCCATCATTAGCAGGGTCAAATCTGCTTTGCATGACAGATTTGCTATGACTGACTTGGGTCTTTTGCACTGCTTTCTCGGGATAGAGATTTCACAGTCACCTTCTAGGATTACACTATCGCAGCCCAAGTATGCTCTTTATCTACTTGCATGCTTTCATATGGCTGATTGTAAGCCTGCACCGACTCCCTTTCTTTCCAGAGTCAAGCTTGAGGTTCAGTGTTCTTCTCTACCAGTTGATGCCACTTTGTATCGTCAGCTTGTGGGTAGTCTCATCTACTTGACCCATACATGCCCTAATATTTCATTTGCAGTTGGCATGGTTTCCCGCTTCATATAGGAACCACATGAGCTTCATTAGAAAGCTGCCAAACGCATCCTTCATTACATCCAGGGTACACATCACTATGGGATTCACTATGCAATAGGCACAGGACTTCGCTTGGCTGGTTACACAGACTCTGATTGGGCTAGCGATCTTGATGATCATAAGTCTACTTCCGATTATAGTTTTCACCTTGGTTTAGGCCCCATTTGTTGGCAGAGCAAGAAGCAACATGCTATTTCTCTCTCTTCGACTGAGGTTGAGTATTGAGGCAAGATTAATGCAGCGACTGAGACCATTTGGCTTTAGCAAATTCTCACAGAGTTTGGGTTCACCACTCCATGACCGATAGTTCTACATTGCGACAATCAGAGTGTTATTGCTATCTCGAAGAACCCGGTCTAGCATCAGTAGACCAAACACATCGAGATCCATATGCACTATATCCGAGAGTTGATTCAGGAGCAGGTGATTGATTTTCAATATTGTCCTACAGCGGAGCAGGTTGTAGACATATTCACCAAACCTTTCACCAAGAGTAAGTTCCAGCAGTTACGAGTTCTCTTGGGGGTGTAGGATGTGTCATTAGGGGGGGTCAGCTGACTTCTCCTTCCTCTCTTATGGGGGGGACTTTTTCCTCTTTGAGGTTTTGTCCTTCTTCTATGAGAGTCTTTTGTACTTTCATCTCTCTTTTGGTGGGGAGTTTTTTCGCACTGGGTTTTCTCCTTTTCTTCATTTGTGAGAGATTGCATTGCATGGCGTTTCTTGCATTTGCATATTGTACATGGGTACCTATCATGGCCTAGTAGCAAGGACCCATCTTGCATTGTTGACTTGAGTCTTCATTCCCCTAAGTTGCACTTAAGGGGGGTGTCGGTGTAAATAAATATTCATTATGGATATTGTTACACTTTACTTAAGTTATCTTAGGATAATGAATTTCTTCATAGTTTGGATTTGAGACACTTAGGGAAGTGTGAACATAGGGATAGAGCTTGTAGGAGAAATTCCACCTTTTGTGGTCTTGTTTTGTTGTTACACTCCACATTCAGTGTGTCATCCACCTTTTATGGAATATTATATTATTTCTCCTACCTACCCCTAGTATTTCTTACCTACCCTTGTTTCTCATTGAGCCACATGTCATGATTGTGTGCTCGTACATCCATATGGCCTTTCCTATATTCATTGTATTGGTGAATCCAGTTGATCATTTTCATATTGATGAGAATACAGTTTGTTCTTGTCATTCTTTTGTCTCTATTTTTATACTTTTCATTGTGCCCTTGATCTTGGCAAAATCTCACACTATCAAACTGCCAAGGTCTTCCCAACAAAAGATGACAAATGTCCATAGGCATAATATCACACAAAACTTCATCATGGTAATTCCCAATTTTTAATTTTACTAAGCATTGTTCACTTACTAACAACTTATGTTCATCCTGAATCCATGCTATTTGGTAAGGCTTAGGGTGTTTCAATCTCTCTAATTTCCACTTATTCACCATCTCTTCTGAAACAAGATTATCCAAACTACCACTATCAATAACAACTTTACCCACTATCAATAACAACTTTACAACACTTACCAGATACCTTACATCTGGTCTTAAACAGGTTCTTCCTTTGTAAGGGTTCTTTATCTTCTCTGGTATGACACAAAACTCTCCTCATCATCAACAGTTCTCCATCTTCCAGTTTATTATTCAATCAGGTGGGGTTCTCTTCCACCACTGCCGCTCTTCTGGTAGTCTCTGACTTCTTACATTCAAATGCATGGTGTCCTTCTCCTCCACATTTAAAACAAGTTCCTCTGAATGTCCCTTTGTCTTGTCTTCCAAAGTTCTCATTTTAGTAACCATCCGGTTCTCTCCTTTGGTAGAAACTTCTATCATCCTTTCGGTATGAATTACCTTCTTTTCTTACTTCCTTATCCTTGTTATGATCTATACAGGTTCCTCTTCCTCCTTGAAATCTTCCTCTGGTAAACCTTCCACCTCTACCTCTTTGTCTCTGCTCATGCCTTTTATTCAATTTCTCTTTAGCCTTTATCGCATACTGATAAGCCTCTTCAACACTCTCTAATTTGATCATACTGAGTTCATTTGGTATAGACATCTGCAATCCATTCAAATATCTTGCAATTTGTTCAACATGTCCGGATCTGATTTTCAACTTGAAAAATGTTTTGGTGTACTCTTTCACACTAGATTCCTTCTATCTCAGATTTTGCAACTTCCGGAATAGATCTACTTAATAATTTTCCAGGACAAACTTTGACTTTAACTTAGCAATCATCCTATCCCATGTCTTAATATTTTCTTTACCTCTTCTTTGCCTATCAGCTTGCAAGTGCTCCCACCAAAGAGATGCATGACCCTTTAACCAGGTACATGCATACTTCACCTTCCTCTCTTCTGCAGTGTTTTCAAAGTCAAAATATTTCTCCATCTCCGAGATCCAATCCAAAAATTCATCTGAATCTAACTTCCCATCATATTCTAGTGGGGTAAAATGAGGTTTAGTGTTCGCTCTACTCAAAACCCTTAAAAACCTTTCCTCCTCCAGATCAACTACTGGTAGGTTTACTTGTTCTGCCGAGGCTTCTTCTCCTTCAACTTCGCTCACATCCTCAGCATGTCAGCCTCTTCTTTGGGTTGTCTCCACGGCTTCTAACTAGGCTGCTATTCCTCACAAAATCTCCATTACAATAGGGTCTGCATTCCCACGTGCTCCACCATTCCTAGTTCCTCTTCGCACCATTGATCCATGCTAGTCCTCTATAATTACAGATCGGATCCACAATCCACCACCCTACAACAAAATTCAGGACACACAATCCTCCAGAATGAAACTTCGCTCTGATACCACTTGAAACATTCACTGGCAAGGAGGGACCTCGAAGAGATCAGTCCAAACCAATCAGCAAGAGTTAACACAATGGAAACACACAAATATGATGGAGACAAATGCAGAACAAATTGTTTTATTGCATGAAAATTCAATTACATCCAACCGACATCAGCGGGTTACAACAAACCAGCACACAGGCTTGGTAGAATAGGTCTCACAGGGACCTTGAATCAAAAGATCTATCTTCTAAGCACTATCTATCTGATACTCCTTTATCTCCCAGTTGATTGCCTCCTTTCTAAAGCATGATTACAAATATATATATCAATCCAAAGGATCAAGTCAGCTCAAAAGGATCAAAACCCTAACGTGCAAAAATGAATGAAGTCGGCCTCTGAAAAATCCCAAAGGATGAAATGTAGAAGATCGACCACACGTTAAGAAACATCAAGATCAACATCCAAGGCTCTGCAAGCATCAAAATGGGTTCCAGTAGATCACCAGAATAAGTCTTAGGCAACCGGTAACCATGAAACAATCCGATAACAAGAAACTATCAAGGAAATCGGTAGCGATATCTTGCCGAAAAGTGATCCAAATGAGATGCGGCTAGAAAGCAAGCAGGGTGATTAGGTCTTCAAGAAGAATCTAACTCCACAGGAAGTCAGTGTGCCAAGACTGAGACACACAAAAAGGAAAACTAAAATTGCAAATAGAAAAGAAAACGTTTTTGGTTGATGCAAGATTTCTACGAACCGAGGATGCTCCTGCATCAGCAGACCAGCTTACAGATGCACCAATGATCGACGATTCTCCTCTTATATAAAAATTTCCAGATGAATCCATCTTCACAGTAACAAAATATAGACTTTGACAATTATACTTTGATGGTTCATACACACAACATGGAGTAGAGGTAGGCATACTCTTCATCACACCTCAAGGGGCTTCAATTGCTAAATCATATCAGCTATCCTTCCCAAGTGTACAAACAACATTGCAGAATATGAGGCATTAACAACAGGTCTATGGATTACAATTCAGTGCAAGATCTAAGACCTTCATGTTTTTTAGGACTCTCAACTTGAGATCTATCAAACAAATGATAATTACTAAACAAAAGATGAAAAACTAATGACTTCAAGAAGTACTTCACAGAGCTAGTCTTTGAGCAAAATTGAGAGAGAATAATCAAGTTATAGATGCTATGGTTACCATTACTTCCTTGATTGACATGCCACAAAATGAAAGCCATCGTGAGTTCTTCGTGGATAATATTTTGGTCCCTACTGTAGACACATAAAAATTTCCATTAAAATGTCCTCATAATTAAACTTAATTTTTCCCATTATCAAGTGGATCCTTATTATATAATATTCTTATTATCCATTATCAATGACAACATATGAATCCAATGAGTGTCAATTGCCAACAGTACTAACAAAGTGGTGCAATCTATTTTTTGCTATAGAAGGCCCTCTAGACTACTAGTACCTTTTTTGCAAGATCTAGCATGGAAAAAAGGGTTATTTTTCCAACTACTAACTTTTGGTTTTGTAGGGGTAACTAGTTGTGCTTTTTCTTTTTAGAATAGCTCACATTTGTATTTTGTGCTTTAAAAAGGATCATTTTTTCCGTGTCTTGTGTGCTTGTACACTTTGTGTTTATATTAGAACCCAAGGTATTGTGAAAGTATCTTCTTCCCTCACCTTTGGGATCTTGGGTGTAAGAAAAATCATAATATCTTTTTTTTTTTTCTTTCTAGAGGTTTTGCCTTTGGAAAAGTGATCACTCTAAGAGGAATGACCTAAAGTAGTATTTCCCTTGGGCCACTATATAAAAAGGGAAAGAGCAAAAGGTAGAGCTCAAACCTACAACTACGTATTGAGTGTTTCAATCATGCAGGGGACGTATGAGCCATGAACTGGTTTACTAGAGACTTAAGTGTATCACCCTGAATGTATGTACATAGGTGTCCTTGAATTATGAGTAAACATCTTGTTTTAGTAGCCCACCCTTTTTTATTGAGTGCTTGTGGTGATGTCAATGCAAGGGATGCACATCATACCTTGAAGTCACTCATCGTTTGTACTTCCTTGACTTGATACAATTTTTTTGAGGTTGTATAAGACAATTATGGCTTGCAAAAAGAGGATGATTGGGTTATGCCTCTAGTTCTAGGGCCTCCTTTCCATCTCTCTCTTGCAAATATAATAATGTAAAGCACCCCTTAAGGTGTTGCACATTTGACTTGATGAAGTATCTAGAAGTTTGGGCCTAATTTCACTATAATAATCCTGGATAAGCACCATCAAGAAGGAGATATCCTCTAAGAAATAATGTACATATATCCAAGCCAAAGAGGCATTACTCTCATGAGAAAGGAAAATATTGTAGAAAAGGTATCTTGCAGAGAGTGTAAAGTGATCATTTTGGGGCATGCACAGAGGAATAGATCTTCACCCAAAGATATCTACCTCCAAAAGTAGATGAGATATTTAATATGGATGACAACATTGAAAGGAGAAGGAGACTAAGAATACACATACTCCCCATTGTTAGGAAAATGTGGATTCTTAGGGATGGATTACACATATTCACTAAGGGTGAATTATCCATAAAATATTATATTTTCAAAGAAAGGACATGTCCAACCACAAGACATATATGTAAATGCATGGAGAATAACTCTATGTAAGAAGGGACATCAAGCTATGAAAGATGCAACTTGACAAAGGAAAAGGAAATCCTTGAAAGAGAGAAAATTAAAACATTATTCTTTCCCCCCAAACATGGAGACAAGGAAAGGACTATTATGTTTCTAGCGAGGTATGATTGTACATGAAGTTGTACAACCATTAATGACAGAGCCCCTACTAGGCAACCTACTAAGATCACATAGTGAGGAGAAATAGATTAGGGTGAAGGAGATCCTAGTGCATTACCTTCAAATTTGGAAAAAGAAAAAGTATGAGATCTGGTATAAGATGAATACGATCTCTATCATATTAATATTGAACAAATTCTTTAAAATCCTCACAATTGTTAATAGAATGAGAATAACTATGATGAAAAATACTATACACACTACCATATTTGTTCTTATAATTATTAATATATCTGATAAAAGAAAAAGTAACATTTTTATATCATATTTTAGTCTCCAAAAGATTCTTGTGGCTAGTTTTTCTTGATTGTCAACATGGATAGGTCTTGTCCCTTGAGTTATAGGGCAAGGTAAATAAGGGAAAAGATATTGACTTTCTTCTTGTGGTAAAATGATTAATAATGAAGCAGGGGGGTATTAATATACCTTCTCTAGTGCAATGTGAGGTAGGATCTAAAGGGACCTTAATTCTTTGTTCCATTTTTCCAAGTCTGTGTCCACTATAGCCTTGTTTAGAAACCATATTATAGCCAACCTCATAGGATTTTTTAAATTGTGAAGTAGGAATTTAATTATGGATTTCTTTGAAATTTGTTATGTAAGGATATGTTGAAGGGCCAAAGAGATGAATAGATGAAGAAGGATTATCCTTTGTAGAAAGACTCTCCATTAGATCTCCACTATTTATATCCACTTTGTTAGATGGTAAAGGAGGACCCTTATCATCTAAGGCTTCATATTTTCTCAATGTTATATTAAGGGATAGGTCATGAATAAAATGCATAACATCATTTTGCTTCAAAATATGTAGATGATTAAGATAAGCTCTAGGAGAATGAGGAGTATCCAGAGTGATTGATGTACTAAGTTTGACATATTTTCCCTGCCCCCGTTGCACCAAAGTATCTATATGAGAAGAGGATTGTTCAATGTTACTCTTCAATGTTACCTCCCCTTTGGATAGATCATTGATAGGAGTATTGGTTCTTTCCTCATAAGATGCCCTAGGAGAGGCACAAGTGTTAGCTATTTCAATATCATCTCTAGGATTATCAAGGGTATTATCTACCAAAGCCTTTATGAAATCGTCATGTTCCATTAATTTCTTTGTAAGTGTCATTATATAATAACATGAAACATGAATAAAAGCCTTGAAAATGATTTATAAGTAGGAATTATGTTTGAAACCCTTATTATACAATATGTGAAAGTACTATGAAAAATGCAAGCAACATGAAATGAAAGAGGCTATAGTCCAACACATGCTTTTGGTAAATATAACTAATAAGTATTGTCATAAAATATGAAATAGAAAACCAATCAGATTTTGTAAATTCTATAATGAAAAATCAGATCTAAAACTGAAAAATGAAAAAATAATGTAAATGTAAGAAGCGTTAGGTTCACCAAAATGTTTAGTGGTGAAATACGGATCCTCAAATATGGATCTACTTATTTCCACTCAACATGAAAGAGACGAGTGAAATTCATAGATTCAAACCCAAATGGAATAGATTGCTGATTAGAATTTACCTTCTCTTTTGTTTGAGTCAAGGGTGCTTAAGGTATTTGAAATTGAATGCTAGATCTAGGGAAAATGACGAAAAATTGACGTAAAACAATTTATAAACAACCACTAGTAAAAAACAACAAGAAATGACTTAAAAAACTACTAAAAATTGCATATATATGACTAATCTTGGTCACATGACCATAAGTAGCTTATTGCTAGTCATTTACAACACGACCAAATTTATGACTAAACCATTTTTAGTCATTTATTGATTGTTTTAATTGAACAATTAGGTAGTATATTTAATCTTTAATTTAGTCATTGATTGTTTTTAACTAGTCATTTGTTTAGCCATGGTAGTCATTTATTCAGTCATTGTAAACATTAATTATAGTCAATTGGTATTGCAGACACCTAAAATTGTCCTAACTTAATTAAATAAATATTTTATTTATTTAATTATTTTATCCTAAGCATTCTATTAATTAAATAGATTTTTATTTATTTAAATAATTCATTTATCCTCTTCTAGCCTTTCCCCATTTAAATAAATATTTTTTATTTATTTAAATTATCCTTTCCCTAAATTAAATAAATATGTTATTTATTTAATTGGCCCCACTCCTATTAATTAAATAGATATTCATTTATTTAATTAACTCATTAGCTTTTTCAAGCGCGACACTTGTCATTCACCTCTTGATTTTATCCTAACCACCCCCTTCATATTTTCTTATTTCCTTTACCTACCCTTTAATACTAGCTAACCATTTATCCTTTCACCTCTTAATCCTATCCTTTCATTTTTACGGTGTCTTCTATATAAGAGGATTCCTTCATCCTTTCATAAGCTCAATCTAACAAGAGAAATCACTTTCAAGCGATCAAGCAATCAAATGTCTACACAACCACAATCCGTTCTTTGTTGAACTCTTATGCACGATACCAAACCTGAGAGCAATCATATCAAACAAGATCAATGGAGATAGGAAACAATGGAGATCAAACCCTACTAAGCATGTGAATGGTATACTCTTTCTATTTTGTTCAGATTTACATGTTTTAGGTTCTTCATTGGTGTATGGTGGATTTTGAATTGTAGAACTAGGGTTTTTAGGTGGTTGGATCTTTGTTGGTTTTATAATAGTTTGTCATTCCATTTTCACTATATTATGTTGATCAAAGTACCCATCAAGGCAAACATTGGGTCAAAAGAGGTACCACATAACATCTTCCTAGTGCAGTCTTTGATAGAAATTGAAAGACCAATGTTTACAAAGTTCTTCATAGAAAGATAGATCAATTTTGCATGGTCATACACAAATATACTTGTACTAGATATTGATTTAGTTATGCATCACTTGATAGTTACTCCAGGCACCAAACCAGTTTAACAAAAGTTGCACAAGATGCATCCATAGGTAGCCCTATTAGTAAAAGTTGATCTTGAAAAGTTATTGGGTGTTGGCTTTATCAGGTCAATTGACTATCCAAAGTGGATTTCCAATCTTGTACTTGTCAACAAGCCATATAGTAACATCAAAATATGCACATATTTCAGAGACATGAAAAAAAACTTGTCCCAAAGATGACTTTCCTCTACCAAACATTGATTTAATCATCGATCTCATAATAGGTCATGCAATGTTATCACTTATGGATGGATTCTACGGATATAACCAAATTAAGATAGCACCTAAAGATCAACACAAGACAACATTCACATGTCCATGGGGTACCTTTACGTCATGCCCTTTGGATTAAATAATGTAGGTGACACATATTAGAGAGCCATGACAACATAATATCACGATCTCCTGCATGTTACCATGGAAGATTATGTAGATGATCTTTTGGGAAAATCAGTTACAAGGGAAGAACATTTGGACATCCTATTAGTGGCCTTAAATTGCTTGGAAAAGTACAAAGCTAGATTGAATCCTAAGAAGTGTGTCTTTGGGGTAACCTCCGAGAAACTCCTAGGATACATTGTCTCACAATGAGGTATTGAAGTAGATCCAACAAAAGTCAGAGCTATTTTAGTGATGCCTCCTCCTAAGAACTCACGTCACTACATGGAAGACTTCAATCAATCCACAGATTCATAGTGTAGCTCGCAAATAAGTGTCATCCATTTCAAAATTTGCTACACAAGAACATTAAGTTAAGTGGGATGACAAATGTCAACAGGATTTTCAAATCCTCAAATACTATCTCTTGAATCCACCAGTGCTTATGCCACCAATTCAAGGAAAACTATTGTTACTCTACATATCAGCAAAACCAACAACACTGGGGGCACTTTTAGTGCAACATGACCATGAAGGAAAAGAAAGAGATATCTACTGCATCAGTCACATATTAGTTGGGTATGAGCTTAATTACACTTCAATTGAGCGTAGGTGTCTTGTCGTGGTTTTTCCTTGGCAAAAATTGTGTCATTACACGCTAACTCACAAAACAAAGCTCGTAGCAAGGATTGATCCACTAAAATATCTACTCAACAAGGCAACTCTCACAAGTAGGTTGGCTAAGTGGGTCATGATGTTAAGAAAATTCGACATTTAGTATGTGAAAAAAAAAATATTAAAGTACAAGTTATTGTAGACCAGCTTGCAGATGCACCAGTGATTGATGATTCTCCTCTTATATAAAAATTTTCATATGAATCCATCTTCATAGTAACAAAATCTAGACTTTGACAATTATACTTTGATGGTTCATACACACAACATGGAGAAGAAGCAGACATACTCTTCATCACACCTCAAGGGGCTTCAATTGCTAAACCATATCAGCTATCTTTCCCAAGTGTACAAACAACATTGCAGAATATGAGGCATTAACAATAGGTCTACAGATTACAGTTCAGTGGAAGATCCAAGACCTTCACGTTTTTGGGGACTCACAACTTGTGATCTATCAAACAAATGATAATTACCAAACAAAAGATGAAAAACTAATGCCTTACAAGAAAATGGTGGATGGCTTCAAGAAGTACTTCACAGAGCTAGTCTTTGAGCAAATTTGAGAGAGAATAATCGAGTTATAGATGCTATGATTACCATTGCTTCCTTGATCGACATGCCACAGAATGCAACCCATCATGAGTTCTTGGTGGATAATATTTTGGTCCTTGTTGTAGACACATAAAAATTTCCATTAAAATATCCTCATAATTAAACTTAATTTTTCCCATTATCAAGTGGATCCTTATTATATAATATTCTTATTATCCATTATTCATAATATATTATCCATTATTATTCTTCATTACATTATAATATTCACCCATCAATATACTATCTCATTTTTTATCATTATATCATAATATTATACTATTGTTCATTTTAATCCATTAATATATTATATTATTAAAATCATTTTCTAAATCTTTTGCATGCTCAATCCATTCCCTATTTATCAATTCCCACTCTATCTAATTCACTCATGTAATGCATGTTGGATAAACACTCTTCATTTTTACATCAATCCTTTATCCCACATTCATCTTGATATTGGATTCATCCTTGAGGACTTGTATAAAAACCCAACCCCCTCTCTCATTTGAGGCTATCTAGCAATTAGTTCACTTTTTGTATTCTTCTCTTGCATTTCACTTTCTTTAGTTTTCTTTGCATTCATCATTTCAAATCTCCATTTTCACATAGCTTTTCATAAGTTCTTCTTAGAGCAATAATGTTAAATGTGAAATCTTGAGGAATAAGAGGGCAATGGAGTGAGTTTTGTATTTGCATCACTAGTTATCGTTGATTCATTATCATATGTGTCATCATTTTGCTATTTACAGTTGAATGTTTTCTTTTCAGATTATTCATTCCATGAGGGGCATACATTGCATCCTATAATAACAAAAAAATAAAATAAATCTGAAGCCTAACATTGTCTGAAATCTCTGTCTCTGTTGTGCTTTGAATGTGAAATTTGTTTAGTCTTTGTCTCTGTATTTGAAATTTGCTTGTTTTGCATGGATTTTAATATTTTCAAATACAGAGACGAAGACTAAACAAATTTCACATTCAAAGCACAACATTTAAAATCTGATTGAAAATATTAAAATCCATCAAAACGTTTTTGTTTTGCATGCTTTTCTACCAGAACATTTTTTACTCACGTACCTAAAACATTTCCAGTCTGCTAAAGAACTGTTTCAAGATCTGCAAGAACTTTAAAGCTTGCACAATTATTTCAAATTTGCAATAAAAGAATCATCACTAAATCTGCCCAAAATGTGTCAAAACTTCCAGAAAAACCGTTTCCAGATCTACCAAAAATAGACATTCACAGTCTGCTAAAAACATTACAGTCTGCCTGCCAAAAAAAATATTCTAAATCTACCTGCCTTTTACATCTTGCATGCATGCCTTTTTCATTGTCTTTTGTATTTTGGTTTTTGTCTGTTAAGTTTTAGTTTTTTTGCATAGGTTTTAGTGATATGCTTGTTCATTTCTTTTTAGACTAATTTAGATCCCATGTAGAATTTTTTTGAGTAGAATGTGTAGTCACATAAATCTGTCCATTTTAATTAAATGAATATTTCATATTTATTTGATTAAAAATCCACTAACCATCAATTAATTAAATTAATATTTAATTAATTCATCCCCAAACATTCTTCTATTAATTAAATAAATTATTCAATTTATTTTAATTAATTCATTAAATCCAATTCCAATCAATTAAATAAAATCTATTTATTTAATTAAATCCCCCTATTCCTCTTTTAAATAAATTAAATAAAACATTTATTTAAATCATTATCCCCCCCCACTTGCATTTTCCTACAAATGCAACTTGCACACATTTATTGAAATAAATGAATTTTTATTTTAAATAAAATCCTATTTTCCCTCACCCATCAAATCCACTTGCAAAATCTAATCCCCTTCTAGATTCTTCTAACCCCTTCCTAATTAGCCTAATCCATCCCCTAATTATTGTCACATTCCTAAGCAAAATGGAGTCACTTCTCAAATGGCCCAAAGTCTTGGATAACCATTGAAGGTTTTCAACCTTCAACCACCAAAAACCCCAAAGTCTTTGAAAACCATTAAAGGCTTCCAACTTTCAACCACTTAATCCACAAAGTCTCCAATAACCATTAATGGTTAACCCAAACCCTCCTACATGGTTAAAACATTTGTTTTGACTCAACCTCTACCCAACCCAAGGGTCTCATCAGGTCATTAATGCTTTGACCATGATTATCTCTTAATCATTTGCACAAAGGTTTATCCTTGGATTAACTCTTAATCCAGTGGGTAATCCTAATTTAGGCTTGACCCTTACCTTCTAGATAACCATGAGGTCTCCTCAGGCATTTAATGCCTCCAACCTCTTCTCTCAACCCAATCTTATGTTGACACTTGTCACCATTTCATTGGTGCAAATTGTGCACATGGATCCCCAACTTTCAAGCTTGACCCTTGATTAAACCTTTCAATCCTGGCCATCCATTGCTCCATTTTTCCTATAAATAGAGCCCATTCCTTCATAATCCGGATCCTGAAAACTTGTAAGCATTTAGACTATAGCCATTTTAGAGAGCATTTAGCATAGCATAACTAAATATTGTCTTTTTGGTAAAATCAATCATTTTAGCATTAAAAATAGCTTTTTATTTCATGTTTGGAGCTATTCTACAAATCTCAATCCTCCATAAGCATCCATAGTGCAAAAAGCTGCTGAGAGCTACACTATTTTGGAACTTGGAGAGGAGAGGAACAAGGGAGAAGAAGCTAAGGCCATGCTAAGAGGCAGTTGGAGATGTCTCATGATCATTTGTTCTATTTATTAGATATATTTAGCATGTCTCTTTTAGTATCTCTTTTGGAATGCCTTCATATGTTTGGTTTTTGATTGATTAACTCTAACATCTTGTGTGTTTTGTGTTGTTTGATCTTGAACTAACAATTGTGTCATTTAGGAGGGCATCATTTGGTGAACCCGACGTGAATCGAACACGCAACCTTCTGATAATTATTTTTGAAATTAACATTTTTCTTGTTGAAATTGCCACACAGGTCGCGCTTCGGCGCTATTGAACGCGTTTTAGCGCTTTTGCAATGATTTCTTTTAGCGCTATTGACACTAAGATAGCGCTATTGAATATGTTCCAGGGCTTTTGAAAACATTTCAGAGCTATTGTCCCCGTTTCAGCGCTATTGACATACTTTCAGCGCTACCGTTTAAATTAGCGCTTCTGCTCACGCAGACTAGCGCTATCGTGTCAATCAGCGCTTCTGCAAAAACATAGAATAGCGCTATTGCAACAGAGTGTCGCCCAAATGGACTTGTAACCGAAAAATCAAAAATTAGGCTTGTGGAAGCCCCCCCTGTGAGCATTAATTTTCTTAACTTGTTCTTTTCTTTGTGCAGGTTAACAACACAACAAAAATCACAAATTTTTTTTATTTAGTGCTTAAAAAGAACTTAAAAACACAAAAAAAATAGTTTCATTGTTTTCTAGTTAGGGATACATTTTGTTTTGGTGCTTAAAAATCAACAAAACAAACTTTCTTTCTTGCATCAATTGGGACTTAAAAAAATCACAATCCACACTTCAAATTTTTGGTGCAGTAAAAAGAACAATCCACTTGTCTTTATTTTTGGCCAAAAACAAATTTTCCTTCATGCAAATGTGTTTTTCATTAAGTTGACCAGGACTTTCAACTTCTAGATTACAAAACATATTGCTTGAAAGTTAAAATGAACACCATGGCTGTTGGAGCAACATCTCCAAATAGTTAGATCATCTTTGCAAATGTTGGATTAAAAAGAACAAGTGAATTTCGTGTTTCGCACGCTTGTGCACAAAATTCAGTCGAGTGGTCCTACCTCTAACACACACTATCCTCTCCCTTGGCTCTCGTGGTCCTAGGTGCAAGAGAAAAGTGTTAGTAACACTCAACATTTTATCTTTTTAAGAGAGGCCTGCCAAGGGATCGATACTCTTGGGAACAACCTCGAGCGGTAAATCCTTCGAGCCGCTATAGAAATCAGGTGAGAGCGAAAGCTATAGCCTTGGGTATAGCTGTTCCTACAGTGTAACTGGCCGAAAGGACAAATGGGCCCCACCACCAGTTACAAGGCTCTTAAGTGAGTCACTGCAGAATGAACTTATGTCCAAAGCCATCGAACATGACTAAACACCTTTAAGTAGTAGCCCACCTGTTCTATTGATTGAGGATATTTGAGGTATAATTTAGTGCAAGAGCATAGATGGTTTTGCTCCCAAGATACTCACCATACATATTTCCTTGAGTAGAAACATAGCTTTTTGAAAGGTCACTTGTGGCTTGATAAAAGTGGTGACTCCCCCATCATAGGGATCATCTATTTGTTATGCTCGTGCAAGACTTAGTATATCACATCCTTACCTGCCACGGCGGGATTCATAAGGTATGTAGTACCAAAGTCGAAGAAATATCAAGATGTGGGCTAAATTTATCACAACTGGCCATCTGACCATAGGGATAAAGAGTGTTTGAAGTGTGTTCGTTTTACAGAACTAGTGCAAATTGAGCCGACTTCAGGCTTTGGAATTACACCTTAAAATAAATCTAAAGGAAGGGTCAAAAACAAGTCCAAGGATTGGGTTAATCTAGACCCATACTCATTTGTGCCTTTGAGGCTACAATTTTGTATTTGTGTGCTTGCTTTGTTTTCTTGTCAAAGAAAAATCAGAAAATCACCTTCAAAAAAACAAAGTACTCATCCAACATCTGTCAACACAACCAAAAATACCAAAAACAAAGTGCAAACAACACAAAGACACAACTTTTATGACCATTCTTCACATCTTGCGAAAGAAGAAGTGTCATCAGAATATTACCTTGAAAAGAAGACCATTAAGCTCAAAGGCTTTGATCAAAAGGAGGAAATTCTTCTATCTCAATAGACAAATCTTTGTCTCACATAGAGTCTTTCTACATCGCATGCGTCTCTATCTTCAAGGTAAAACAAACGAGTTTGATTCCGAATCATTGAACCACAGAGCTTTTATGCATTATAGAGCTCTGAGTTATCACAAAAATCAAGGAGGAAAGATTAATCCCAATTTCTTCCCAAACATTTGTATCACCTACAACACAGCTCGAGAAGTGCCACCAACGCCTGAAAGAGAGGAAGAAGAGTTTGTTCCATTTGTGACACAAAGTTTTTATTGAAAGATTGAAGTTGAAAACAAAAAAACATCCATCATCTCATTCATACATCATTACTCCACCATCAATCCATCCCAACTCTCAAAACATTCAGAGGTTCTTGTCCCAAGATCCCTTTTTAGATATTGCTTGAAATCAAAACACATCACATCACTTTTAGATTGTTTCTACATCTAGGATAAGCTCATCCTAAGAGACACATCTACGCAGGTTAAAACTAGTTCATGAGTGAATCCTCTCATTGCTAGGTAGTCAAAATCTGTAACACATCTCAGATTTCTCTACACCTTATCACATCCAAATTCCTCAAAACAAACAAGCAATTCAAAAAAAGAAATTTCAGTTACATCTACCTTTAGAGTGCTAGAGATCTACATATCATACAATCCACTAATCATCCATCTTTCATCAAAACAACTCATCATCATCTTCAATCAACTT
Source organism: Cryptomeria japonica (assembly GCF_030272615.1). Taxonomy (NCBI): domain Eukaryota; kingdom Viridiplantae; phylum Streptophyta; class Pinopsida; order Cupressales; family Cupressaceae; genus Cryptomeria; species Cryptomeria japonica. The sequence continues at coordinate 29,987,399 of NC_081414.1, forward strand.
CAAACACAAACTTGCAAACAAAATGGCTCAAACCCGATCACGATCAAGGCAACGAGAAATAGAAATTGAGGAAGAAGAGGACAACCTCAATGAATTTCAAGAAGCACTTGGAGGAAATGGGAATGATGAAAACCCAGGTACACCCACTCCTTCAACAATCGAAAGGGTTCAGCATAATCCTCATTTTAACAGATTATTTGATGAAATACTAAGGAGCAACGCAGATGCTCACTTCTTAAAACTCGCTCAAGAAGGAGCCAAACTCCCCTCTGACTTTGATCTGGCCCAATTAAGACAAGCATCAGAAAGACAAAGTCGCAATGAGGAGGAAAGGGGTAGAAATCAAATCAGATATAACATTCCTCGAGGTAATCCACCACCTCCTCCTCCAAACGAAATGGAGATGTTGCGGCAACAAGTTGAGAATCTCGCCCAACAACTTCATAGTGGTGTTAAGACCAATCAATTCTCACTTAACGACATCTGTCCCTATCCGTTTGATAGGAATCTTTATATGCCACCTTTTCCACGCGGGTTCGAAACACCCAAATTTGAAAAATATAGAGGAAAGGGAGATCCCCGTGATCATGTCCGAGAATTTCATTCTGCTTGTCTTGAAGTAGCTTATGAGGACACATACCTAATGCGCCTTTTTCCCCAAAGCTTGGGAGGAACAACCACATCATGGTTTTCCCGACTACCAGGTGGCATTAGAACATTTGAGGAACTCATCCAGAAGTTCCTATCTCATTACTCTTATAATATTGAACGCGACATCACCATGGCTGATCTATGCAACACCAAACAAAAACCAGGTGAACTATTCTCAGTATTCCTACAACGATGGCGCCAAATGTCTAGCAGACGTTCTCTTCAGTTACCTGAACGAGAACTAGTGGAAATTTTCATTTCCAACTTAAATGAAGAAATGGAATTTCACCTGGATGTCAAAGACACAGACTCCTTTAACGATATGATCACCAAGGGTATAAAATGTGAAAGGGCACTCATCAAAAAAGGACTCATCAAAATCTTTAATGAACCCAAAGATGGTCCTCGCCCGTGCTTCAATAGCGATAAACCGAACTTCTAGAACAAGAATAAGAATATCGTCAACGATGGGGTTGTGGATGCTCGAACTGTCCAAAATGCACAACCTGTGGTTCGATTTGCAGGACAAAATCCTCCACCTCAAAATAACACAAATGTTCCTCTTAATCAAGGTCGCATCACATCTCATGATGAACCAAGACCTCATCCACAAAAACAAAAACGCACATACACTCCCTTAGGGGAACCCATTGAAACAGTGATGCGACAACTCATTTCTCAGAATTTGATCACTCTACCTAAGTTATCAAATTATGAGCCTCAAGTCAAACCAGCATGGTGGAGAGATACTGAACACTATGAGTTCCATCAAGGAAGAGGACACAAGACAAGTAATTGTCACCGATTGAAAGATCTCATTCAAGATCTTATTGATCGAGGAGAAATTGAGATTGAAGGACATGATCCAAAAACAACCAATAATGATCATCAGATGTTCAAGAATCCACTTCCATTGCAAGATCAAAGGGGTCCTTCCACTTCCAGATGAGGTCCTGATACCACTGATTATACGCAGGCTGCGTATAACTACACTGTAAATCACCTGTATGATGCCAGTGAACAAATTGCAACTATCACCTTCAAAAATCCCACCTCAAATTGCAATGTTGTTACACGTCGTGGCAAGGTCACCATAAAGGCAGCTCCACAAGGCACCACCTCCAATCCAAAGCAGTACAATCTTGTGGAACAATTAGACAAAACCCCTGCGCTTATATCCATTTTGGAGCTTTTACGTCTGTCACCCTCTCATAAAACAATCTTGGATCAAGCACTCCAAGAAGCGTCAGTCCCTGCAAACCTGAACACAGACCAATTTCAAGCCATGGTTGGAAATCTAAAGTCATCACCTTGTCTCACTTTTTCTGAAAGTGACAACTCTTCCTTCCAACAACTGCATAATGCCTCACTCCACATCGAAGGATTTATCAACCAGCATCGGATCAAGCGAGTCTTGATAGATAATGGAGCCGGCCTAAACATTTGTACACTACAGTTGGTCAAAGCACTGGGATATGCAATAGAATCAGTGGATCCTCGCAAGAAGATCACCATCAAGGCCTATGATGATGCAGAGCGTTCATCCAAAGGAGCTGTGGTACTACCAATCCAAGTGGGCCCTGTGGTAAAGCACATCATCTGTCAGGTTCTGGACCTTCCTCTGCCATATAATCTATTATTAGGGAGACCTTGGATACATGCCATGCAAGCTATTCCATCTACCTACCATCAATGTATCAAGTTCCCACATAATGGTGCAGAGATCACAATCCTGGGCGATGCAAATCCCTTTGCGTTTTGCCATAATATCAGCCATCAACCAGAGATTACTGTTCCTAATAATAGGGAAGCAATTTCCTCCACATCATATGTAAGTCCTGCCTCTCTTGCCAGTTCGAACACCCCTATACCCAAGCAAGAAAAGATTAAGATGAAAGTTGCAGAGGAAGGTCCCGGGGAATATAACTTGAGTCAGCTCTTTTGTGTGGGACAAATGCCCACTTCTCCTAGAACACATGGTAAACCACAGCAGTTACTCCAACAACCACTAATCACGCCTGCATGTGCCTTGATGCCTTTCATCCTTGGAAAGAGTCAAGAGGAAGAAACACAAGATGAGGACCTAGCGGAATGGATCTATAAAGATCCCATCACCACTGATCAACCGCGAGTTACACTTCCTACAGAACAGTATGGCAAAGGCCTCCTCATTATGCAAAGAATGGGATATGATGGTCAGAGTGCTTTGGGATACTGCAAACAAGGATGACACGAACCTCTGCTACCAGAATTCAAGCCCAAAGGTAATACAGGCCTTGGCTTTGAAAAAGAGATCCTTCCTAAACTCAGATTCAAAGGAAAACCCAGCAAACCATTTTGCCCACCTATTGCAAAGAGGACACCTTTCATAATCAAAGCACCATCAAACATTATCCCCACTGCCCCATCGAGGCTCACAACCCCACCACAACCATCTACAATACCAATCATCCCACCAAACGAACCAGTAATCCCATCAGCAACACCATTTGTAGCAACAACTGTATGGGAACCTGCAACAGCATCTATGGCACCAGCCATTCCAACAGAAGTCACTAAATCAACACTGTCGATACTTCCAGTGACAAATCCTTTAAATCCCATCACAGTTCATGCAGCACCGATCACCACAAAAGTACATAAACCAATCACGCCTGCCGTGTTTAACTCCAAAGACATCCCAGTATGGTATAGCAATCGGATGCTGGAGAGTGATTCAGAGACTGACTCACATGAGTGGGAATTCGATTCAGTGCAACTTAATACTTCAGATGAGGAAGACACGTCACCACCTCCACCACGCAAAGACATCCCTGTTTACGGAGAGGCGCAGATAAAGACCACTTGGGTACCTGAGCTGGAAACATCTTCCACAGACCCTATGTCTCATCCTATGCCTGATTCTGACAGGGAGAGTACCATCAACGACCTTCACCACACTGTCTTAACCCTCACTGATACATCTCCTGCACTTAACCAAATCGATGACGTAATGCCCATTGTCCACCCTAAACTCATCGAATGGAACCAACCAAATCCCCCATGTCTTGACCTCTTCCAGAACGATGAGGCTATCATTGACTTTTTGGAATTAAGGGATAATCTACCAAGCGGGGATCACAAAGCTGGATTCGCCATTCAACTTAATAGCGCAGCATACTTCGGGGCGGATGCCAAACCCTTCAGCTGCAAAAATATAACAATAAAACATGGATCTTCCAGTGAAAACCACACTGTGGCGCTGTTTGATCCGACAAAAGTAAAAAGAAAGAGCGTATCCAACGGTGAAAACCTCTCTGAGGCGCTTGAGGATGAAGGGTTTGACATTCTCCCTGCTAGTACACAACAGGAATGATCCATGATTCTTATCGAGGAAACCAATGAATACAATGTGGGGACTCCTGAAAACCCTCATATCATACATCTAGCATCTCTTCTCACTCCAGAGGAATAGCCTCAATTCATAGAGTTCTTCCAGAAGCGTCAGATCAACTTCGCATGGTCATATGCAGACATGCCTGGGCTTGATCCTGATTTAGTCATGCATCATCTCACAGTAGCAAAAGGAGCCAAACCTGTCAAGCAGAAGCTTCGTAAGATGCATCCCCAGATTGCAGTGCTAGTCAAAACAGAACTCAAGAAACTCCTAGATGTTGGTTTCATTAGGCCAATTGATTATGCAGAATGGATCTCCAACATCGTGCCAGTTGGCAAACCAAAAGGGGGCATCCGCATTTGTACCGACTTCCGAGATCTAAATAAAGCTTGTCCTAAGGATGACTTTCCCCTACCAAATATCGACATCATAGTGGATCTGACAGCAGGACATGCCATGCTTTCACTCATGGATGGCTTTTCAGGATACAATCAGATAAAGATCACACCAGAGGACCAACATAAGACAGCCTTCACCTGTCCATGGGGCACATATTGCTGGAATGTAATGCCTTTTGGTCTAAAGAATGCAGGAGCGACCTATCAATGAGCAATGACCACCATCTTCCATGACATGATGCATACCATGATGGAAGACTATGTGGATGACTTACTAGCAAAATCACTTACTAGAGAAGGACATCTCCACATCTTAGATCAAATCTTTGATAGACTGGAACAATATCATGTTCGACTCAACCCAAAGAAATGTGTCTTTGGAGTGACCTCCGGGAAACTTCTAGGATACATTGTCTCAAGAAAAGGCATTGAGGTCGATCCAGCAAAGGTTCAGGCAATAATGGACATGCCACCACCAAAGAATATCAGCCAGCTAAGGACATTACAAGGGCGACTTCAATCCATCCGAAGATTCATTGCACAATTGGCTGATAAGTGTCACCCATTCACACACCTGCTACACAAGAACATACGCTTCCAATGGGATGACAGATGCCAGCAAGCATTTTAGGCACTTAAAGACTATCTCATGAATCCACCCTTGTTGATGCCACCAGATCCAAGTAGACCGTTGTTACTTTATATCTCAGCAACAAGTACAACACTGGGTGTGCTACTGGCACAACATAATGCAGAAGGCAAAGAGTGTGCTGTTTACAACATCTCTCGCACACTGGTTGGCTATGAACTCAATTACACACCTATTGAGCGAGCTTGCCTAGCAGTAATCTTAGCAGCCACTAAACTGCGGCACTATCTATTGACACACAAGGTACAACTCATCGCAAAGATTGATCCACTCAAGTACTTACTCAGCAAAGCAGCATTGACAGGTCATTTGGCCAAATGGGTGATGATTCTAAGTGAATTTGATATTGAGTATGTGGACCGTAAAGCTATCAAAGGTCAAGTTATTGCAGATCAGTTGGCCGATGCACCACTCATAGGTGATCATCCTCTCATTTCCAATTTTCCAGATGAAGAGATATTTATGATCACAGAAGCATAGCCATGGAAACTATATTTTGATGGTTCATACACTAGGCATGGCTCGGGGGCAGGCATTTTGTTTATCACACCTCAAGGTGATAGCATCCCGAAGTCTTACAGGCTCACATTTCCATGCACAAACAACATAGCAAAGTATGAGGCTTTGATCATAGGACTCAGGCTAGCCATACAATGGAAACTAAAAGAACTACAAGTATATGGCGACTCGCAACTGGTCATTCGACAAGCAACAGATGAGTATCAGACCAAAGATGATAAACTCATGCCATACAAGCAAATGGTGGACACTCTAAAGACATCATTTACTACTATCACTTTTGAGCAGATACCAAGAGATCAGAATCGAGCTGCTAACGCTATGGCTACTATCGCATCTCTCTTAGATCTTCCACAGAATTCAACACGCTACGAGTTCTTGGTCGAACAGCTTTGGATCCCCGCTTATGATATCCCCGAATCTGAAATGATATGTCGCCTTGTCGGTTCAGAATCCCCATGGTATGGTGAGTTCTACACCTATCTCCGCGATCACACCCTTCCTCCCAACCAATCAAATAACCAATGTAAAACCTTCATTCGCCAAACTGCTCGATATACCATTATTGCCGAAACCCTATACCGACGCGGTCTTGATGGTACTCTCCTTCGATGTCTAGAACAAGGTGAGATAACAAAGGCTTTGGAAGAGGTACATAAAGGAATTTGCGGGACTCACTCAAGTGGTCCGTCACTAGCCAAGAAACTCATGCGAGCTGGATACTATTGGCCATCTATGGAAAAGGACTCCTACTACTTTGTTAGGAAATGCAAGAAATGTCAAGTTCATGGCGACCTGATACATGCACCAGCTCAGGAACTGCAACCAATCACAACACCATGGCCTTTTTGTCAATGGGGCCTCGACCTTGTGGGTAAAATCCATCCATCTTCATCCAACGGCCATAAGTTCATTATTACCGCCACCGAATATTTCACCAAGTGGATCGAAGCTGTTCCACTTACCCAAGTCACCGGCAAGCAGATCGCCTCATTCATTCTCAACTACATCATCTGCCGGTATGGTGTACCCATGTCCATCATCACAGATAACGGTCTTCCTTTCAAAAATCAGGATGTCCGTGAGCTTTGTGAGAAATTTCATATCCAACACCGCTTTTCCACCCCCTATTACCCACAAGGCAATGGTCAGGCCGAAGCATCCAATAAAAACATATTGAGGATCCTAAAGAAGACAGTCAATGATGCCGGTCGTGATTGGCATGTTCAATTGAATCCAGCGTTATGGGCATATCGAACTAGCATTCGAACCCCTACAGGTGCAACTCCTTATTCATTGGTCTATGGTGCTGAAGCTATCTTACCTATTGAGGTCGAGATACCATCCTTACGAGTTTCATTGCACAATCTCATCGATGATGAAGCATACAGAGTATCCCGTCTTCAAGACTTAGAGTTACTAGATGAGAAGCGACAAGCTGCATACAATCACCTCAAAGCCTTTCAGCAGCGCATGAGTAGAAGCTACAATCACCGAGTTAGATCTCGTACATTTGAGGTAGGTGATCTTGTTCTTCGAGAAAATCCTCGCAACCAACCAAATAGAGAACATCAAGGCAAGTTTGAATCAAACTGGCTGGGCCCATATGTTGTCACTGCTGTATTCAGGTCCGGGGCATATCAGTTGGCTACATCAGAAGGAGAACCGCTTGCAGATCCAATCAATAGCATGCACCTCAAACGGTTTTATACCTAAGGTGTACAAGGCATCAGGCCCCCCTGCATATTAGAAAAATACCAAAAACATTCAAAAAAAATGTCCTGAAGAAAATACAAAAACATTCAAAAAAGTAAAGAAAAATCATGCATCCAAACGGTGAACAACCACTCCGGTGGCACCTTGGGTAAGTGCGATGGTGAAAACCTGGCAAACAGGCGCCACTTGTAAGGGCAATGGCTCCAGTATCTTTTAGGCTCATTCTGATCACATTCATGCACACATACATCCATCCATCCCAACCATGGCTTGTTATTTGATCTACAATTAAGAAAGTACTCCATGCGTCTAGCATCCCACCTTTTCATAGTCAGGTCTACAAACTGGGGGCAATACCCTTACCCTAGTGATGGAAGTGGATTCTACATTGTCTTATATATCATTACGCTCTTCATTCAGGCAATCATCAGAAAATATCAAAAACATTCAAAAATGACTCTCAAAATACCAAAAACATTCAAAATTGTTTCACAAAATCCAAAAAAAAAACATCGGAAAACCCATCAAAAATCACACAAAAACATGGCAACACCTTGTACATATTTATCCGATCAGTTACAAAATAAACATTGACAACTACTCACACACTGACCATTTACCAATAAAACCACACAATCGACATTAACAATCCAAACCTGTCTTTAAAACAAGGATGCATCCTTCCTTACCACAACAAAGACAAGATGACGTTTTCTTTGACAAGAAAATTACGTTAAGCTATCAAATGCTTGGTTGATTCGTGAGTAATTCATTTGTTTATCTGTATCGGGATCTTTTCAGCATTGTTTTGTATCGTTTGCGCATTATTTCCGATGAAGTTCTGGGGCATGTACTAATGGTGTCTACGTGGGAAGTTCACTAAGCTATGTGATCATAGACAAAAATGCAGTCATAAATCACTACGGCTTGCTGACTACAGCGTATATCTCGACCATATGGACATGAACCATTACCAAGGATCCTTATTCTTTATTCTTTATGTATATATACTGTTTGGTTGCAGGTACAATGCTCATTCTTTGGTTCCTCTTCCTCCAAATTGGATAAAGGTTTTATTTTCTTAAGTATGGTATGAACTTGTCTCAGGATCTGATCAGCCTAAGATCAAGGAGGACGATCCAAGTCATGCACGAAAGGAGATAATCCTTGTCTGTTCCGCAAGCAATACTCTGGTCGACTTGACCCTTATATCAAGTCGTTTGTATTAACTTGCTATATTAAAATCCATGAAAGAAATACTCAGGTCATCTTGAATCATTGTGTCAAGATGCTTGTATTCTCTTCCAACATTTTAAAGCTCAATGATGAAAATAGAGCACTATGGATCGTCATTTCACCTCATCTGTTTATATCTTGCATTCTGTTGCATATCACCCATCTGTTCACTTATTCATATAGATGTTTTACATGCAAACAAATGACCAATAAAGCTGGTCTTGGATACAAATCACGACCGAGTACTCTGATACATCATCAATGCATCATGCAAAGTCTTAAAAACCTTGCATTCCTCATGGTCATATCATCATTGCATTTAGGTGCATCTTGCATTGCGATTAGTTTTCATTAACAAAATCATTTTCATCATTGCATCAATCATAAATAATTAGATTTATTCATAAGATCAAATTGTTTTTGGTTGTTTTAAATCATTTACTAAGCATTTCATCCAGTGTAAATTATCCATTATCAGTTCATTAAAATTTTCATCATTTATCAGTTGCATTCATTTCTTTATCATTAAAAGATGCATTCATTCATTACTAAGTATCTTATAATGTTCATTTTAGGATTCATTCACATTTGCCTTTATTATCATTACATTAAGGTGCGGTTATTATTCTCATTAGTTATCGTATCATCCCGTTATCATTTGCACTTACAAACATATTTAAAACGCATTTAGAATCATTCATTTAGGCATTATCATATAAACACTTGTACTTTACATTTGTTTATTCATCTATATTCATTTTAATATCATCATATAAACACTAGTACTTTACATTTGTTTATCCATCTGCATTTCTCATATAAACATTTGCACTTAAAACATTTTGTTTATCCGTATTACATTCATCTAAACACACATCTAGCTGCATATTTATACATAAAATCATTCATCTAACCATTGCCTTAACATTGTCACATAAATCATCTTATCATTGCATCACAAATAAGAAACATCATAAAATCCTGTTCATACATCAAAGCATAAGCATATATCATCATAGCATTCCATACATAAAGCATTACATAACTCATCATAAAAACATATCATCCTGCATTCATATGTCAGTATCTCACATCATAACTCATCATAAAAACATATATCATACACATATAAACCTGCATTCATATGTCAGTATCTCACATCATAACTCATCATAAAAACATGCATAAAAGAAACATCTCATCAAATGCATACATGTACACATATCCATCTAAGCGATAAATCATCATCATGCATAAAACATCCATACATCATCACATGCATAATCATCACAATATGGGATCTCCTCATATATATCATCTCATATATCAGAGTACAATGAAGTCTACAAAAATTGGCTACCAAAGAGCCATCCAAGATACAGTCCATCAATAGACAATGATACAATACATGTATGCAAAAATGCTCTCTCAAATGCCGCTCTGGCCAGATGCTGTACCTGCCCCACCCCTACCTACTCCACCGCTGGTACCGGTACCACCTGATCCATCTCTCCGTGGAGGCCTCATCGAACCCCCACTCCCTCCTGCATCTCCTGATCTATCCCGCCTCAACGGACCCATCACTCCCCCACTGCTCTGCATCCGCTGTGATCTCTCGGATCTCGACTGTCGCATCTGGGTATAACTGAGAGCTCGCTGACTGAATGGCACAACCTGCTCATATAAACCTCGCCAATACTCTATCTCAGCCTGCGCTCGCCCAAACTGCCTCATAGTCTCCCCTGACGGACCCTGTGCTCCTGCTCGGACTCTCTCTTGCAGCTCCGCCAATCTCTCCACTGCTGTATCTCTCTCCCGCAGCACCACTGTCAGCTCTGCCTCACGTGCAAATAGCTGCACATCTCTAGCTGCTACCTCTGCCTCTAATCTCTCTACCCGGGTCTGCAAATAACCTATCATGTGCTCCCGCAGATCCCCAGTAGCTCCCTCCCCCATGTCCATGGCTGCCGCACCTGTATCACCCCCTCCACTAGGTCCCTCCCCTGCACCTGTAGCCATCGGGATCTCTCTCTCCATCCCCCTCCCACTCAGCTGCACTCCTCCCTACATCAAAGGTCCCTGTGATATCTGAAGAGGTAGTCCACCTCTCCCTCTCCACTGCCTCGGCATCCCCAAACCTCCTCCACCTCCTCCTCCATCTCCTCCTCCTCCTCCACCACCTCCTACACCACCTCCATCTCCTCCGCCACCTCCATCTCCACCACCTCCTCCTCCTCCTCCTCCTACTCCTCCTCGACCTCCTGCTCTCCGTCCTTGTCCCCGTCCACTCTCATCCTCAAACGCTGGGATCGGCTCAGCTAGGTCTGATATCCGTAGGATCGGGTGCGCCGCCCGATACTATGTATACTCTGCTGTCACACCTGCATCTACGACCCTCGATCGTAAGTCCCATGGCCTTGCCTGCAGTGTCCAAAACTCTGCCAGTGCCTGATCATACGGTAGCACTGGACCCCATGCATACCGCTCTCGGATCACTCGTGCATACTCCCCTGATCCACTCGGCAATCCCTGCTGCCATCCAAACTGCCTCATCACCCGTCCCGGCACCTGTCTCTCTACATGATAAGAGGTCCTCCCAATGAGGAATCGGGTCATGAAGCAATACGGTAGTGCCTCCGCATCATCCTCCCATGGCTCACACTCCAAGTATGGCCGCCAGATCACTGCATCCAAATCATCTAATGCCCGCCGCCACCACTCTAGCTTCCCCAAGTGGGGCTGGCTCATCATACCACTATACATAAACATATAGGGCTGGTCCACGGCTCGGAATCTCAAACTCACTGGTCGAGTCACTGGTAGATGCTCCCATGCCCACACATGCAGCAGCGTCATGCCTACTGCAAGAGAACCTCTCCCCCGGTACACTACCTCGTGTAACTCCTGATACATGTGCGCTAACACGCACAACCCCCAGGCATATCGGGTCCCCTCAGTCACCATCATCTCTATAACCTGTCCCCACCCGACCGCCAATCCATGTGACCGCCTGTCTGGACACAGAAGTCCTCCAACGATCCCTGACAATACTGCTGGAAGGGGCTCATATAGTGCCGCTATATCCTCCCATGCGATTGAGCCATCATCGATGTATACATCCTCATCAAATATCCTCTGGCAAGACACCGTCCCCCAAGATCGATCATATGTCACCAGCTGCCCCCGAATCGGAATCCGAAGGATACGCCACACGTCCTCTAAAGTCACCGTCATCTCGCCCTGGGCCAGATGGAACGTGCACGTCTCACTGTGCCATCGCTCTGCCAATGCTGTGATCAGGCCGTGATTCATCCGAATCACGGGCATATGCATCACCTCGTAGAGGCCAGTAGCCGCAATACAATCAATCTCTATTTGCGTCAATCAATCTCGCAACCCCTGTGTCGCGGGGTGGCGCTCGCGTAACTGCAACACGCGTAGATCCTCCTGCACATAGACGTTCATCCAAACACCATCAGTTGTTTTGTTATCAAACTTTCTTAAGTTTAAACCTAGACTATCATCAGATACTTTGATCAAGTATCTTCGGGTCTCAACAGGTAAGCAATCATGGCCGCCTAGACTTCAACAGGCATTTATCCTAACAAATGACCTAAGTCTCATCGGGCTGCTATGGTTCAAAACAACTCCCACTTCACCTCGTCATCCATCAATCGCTAGGCATCAGGAGATTTGTTTTGTCCGAAACTGGGGCATCTTGTTATCCTAAGGCAACAGCGCTATTTAATTTACAATAGCGCTCATTCTGAACAATAGCGCTACAACAACATCAATAGCGCTCAAACAGCCCTACAATAGCGCTACAAAAACAAAAGCGCTAAAACCACTCTACAATAGCGCTATTACGAGCCAATAGCGCTCAATTAACTATACCGTAGCGCTACTTTATCAAACGCGCTCAAACTTGCCTACAAAAGCGCTAATTACATGCAAAAGCGCTAAAACTAGCATACAAAAGCGCTATTGCAGCACAATAGCTCTAATTCATGTAGCAAAAGTGCTAAAAAACCTAGTTCCAGCGCTCTTGCTCCGACTTGACTTGGACTCAGCTAAAAACATACTAAAAATGCATGAAAAGAAAGTTTTCGCATTTGCGTACCGCTGGTCCATAGTCGGCTGGGCGCTGGAATCGTCGCACTCGCTCAAATCGGTGCTCGGTGATCGAAAACGGCATCGTAGCTCCTTCTTGCTCCTCCAAATGTCACTGTCAGAGCTCTCGTTTTCAATTGGTCGCAGTCACAAATGATCCTATTTTCACCCCTTTCACCCCATTTATACCCCCCGTCGTCACCATAACTTCACCCCGCTCATCGCCGTGGTCCTCGTGAACTTCCCGAGCCCCCCATTTCTCCATGTTTCTCCCGTTTTCTTCTATTTTTCCCCAGTATCCCTAATTTCTTCTTTTTTTATCACCTCGCCAATTTTCATTCTTTTTCGAGAGATCGCCCGGTTTTTTGAAATTCTTCGGCCCATCTCTCGAGGGGGCATACCACCCATTCAATTTACATTTTATAGGGCATTTCTTCACACCAGTTTTTCTTTCTTTGAAACGATGCGATAAACTGCACCGTCTCAAAGAGGGGCAAATGTAGTCACATAAATCTGTCCATTTTAATTAAATGAATATTTCGTATTTATTTGATTAAAAATCCACTAACCATCAATTAATTAAATTAATATTTAATTAATTCATCCCCAAACATTCTTCTATTAATTAAATAAATTATTCAATTTATTTTAATTAATTCATTAAATCCAATTCCAATCAATTAAATAAAATCTATTTATTTAATTAAATCCCCCTATTCCTCTTTTAAATAAATTAAATAAAACATTTATTTAAATCATTATCCCCCCCCACTTGCATTTTCCTACAAATGCAACTTGCACACATTTATTGAAATAAATGAATTTTTATTTTAAATAAAATCCTATTTTCCCTCACCCATCAAATCCACTTGCAAAATCTAATCCCCTTCTAGATTCTTCTAACCCCTTCCTAATTAGCCTAATCCATCCCCTAATTATTGTCACATTCCTAAGCAAAATGGAGTCACTTCTCAAATGGCCCAAAGTCTTGGATAACCATTGAAGGTTTTCAACCTTCAACCACCAAAAACCCCAAAGTCTTTGAAAACCATTAAAGGCTTCCAACTTTCAACCACTTAATCCACAAAGTCTCCAATAACCATTAATGGTTAACCCAAACCCTCCTACATGGTTAAAACATTTGTTTTGACTCAACCTCTACCCAACCCAAGGGTCTCATCAGGTCATTAATGCCTTGACCATGATTATCTCTTAATCATTTGCACAAAGGTTTATCCTTGGATTAACTCTTAATCCAGTGGGTAATCCTAATTTAGGCTTGACCCTTACCTTCTAGATAACCATGAGGTCTCCTCAGGCATTTAATGCCTCCAACCTCTTCTCTCAACCCAATCTTATGTTGACACTTGTCACCATTTCATTGGTGCAAATTGTGCACATGGATCCCCAACTTTCAAGCTTGACCCTTGATTAAACCTTTCAATCCTGGCCATCCATTGCTCCATTTTTCCTATAAATAGAGCCCATTCCTTCATAATCCGGATCCTGAAAACTTGTAAGCATTTAGACTATAGCCATTTTAGAGAGCATTTAGCATAGCATAACTAAATATTGTCTTTTTGGTAAAATCAATCATTTTAGCATTAAAAATAGCTTTTTATTTCATGTTTGGAGCTATTCTACAAATCTCAATCCTCCATAAGCATCCATAGTGCAAAAAGCTGCTGAGAGCTACACTATTTTGGAACTTGGAGAGGAGAGGAACAAGGGAGAAGAAGCTAAGGCCATGCTAAGAGGCAGTTGGAGATGTCTCATGATCATTTGTTCTATTTATTAGATATATTTAGCATGTCTCTTTTAGTATCTCTTTTGGAATGCCTTCATATGTTTGGTTTTTGATTGATTAACTCTAACATCTTGTGTGTTTTGTGTTGTTTGATCTTGAACTAACAATTGTGTCATTTAGGAGGGCATCAGAATGTTTGTTTACTTTTTTTAAGACTAGTGGCATGCTTTTTTATTTTGTATTAGTTTAGTTTTTTAAAGTTTAGTTCAAATTAGTTTTAGTTTTGTTATTGAGATTTTAATTTATTGTTTGTTATTTAGTTTAGATTTTGTTTTTTTAAGTTTAGATTTAAATTTAGATTTGTTTTTGATATTTAGTTTTAGATTTAAATTTTGTTATTTTATTTAGTTTAGATTTTTATTTTTATTTTTCAATTTGGTCTAGATTTTAGTTTTGTTATTTTAGTTTAGATTTTAATTTGTTTTTTTTAATGTAGATTAGGCTATTTTGTTTTTGTAAGATTAGTTTGATTATTAATTTAGATTAATTTGTTTGTTAATTAAATTAGTTAGTCTCTTTTTTTAATTAGATTAATTTGTTATTGTTTTAGACTAGATGGTTTTGTTTAGATTAATTTGTTAGTTAGTTATGTGGTGTGATTATTTAGGGTATTTGTTTTGACTTTGGAGACTGATCTTTTTGGTTTGTGTCTTGTGTAGGGTTCCTCGTGTGGCATCCATTTTTGTGTGTTGAAGACATAGTTTTGAAACTACTAATGACATTTGGTGCAGGACATTCGGCGAATATTTGATTTTGAAACTAATTGTCCGATTTTTAGATTAGATCACACTTCAATTGGTGCTTTAAAAATTAACTAGTGTCTTGAGCAATAGGCTCTTTTTGTTTTACCTTTTAGAGTGCCTGCCTCCCGAGAAGCCCTTAAGGCTCAGTGAGAGGGAATGACCCAAGTGGTAACAATGATAAGGCCAAGCCCATCCAAGCCAATATAAATAAATGTGTCTATGAGGAAACTTGTAGGAAACAGGTGCTGATGTGTCATACCGATGTATGTCTCCTTCAACATCCGTGTGCTGCATAAAAACCCACAAGGGCTGGGAGACCTCATTAATTTGAGCGAAACGCCACATGTATGGTCACTTGAATGGGTGCCCTTATTAAAAACCCCTTGTTTTAGAAGCCAAAAACCTTCTAGTTGTTTCTATAAGAGGTTCGACCTTTGATGTCGTCTCACGTCCTTACGGTTCTTAGTAGAGATACAAAGTTTGCCATGGGGAGTTTGTTGGAATCAGGGATCACTGAGGGGGGGGGGGGTTATCAGTGATCTACTAGGAATCAGATTTTTAAACTTAACTTTCAATTACCGGATGCAAACACTTAAAAAAGAAATGTAAAAACATGAAACAAACAACCACAAGATCATAACACCAGTATTTTTACGTAGAAACCCAAATGGGAAAAACCATGGTGGGATTTGAACCCACAATATTATTCCATTATGGCCAGTAGTAAAACAATATTATAAAATGGGAATGCACATGCATTTAGACACACTGCCTAGAGCTCAATGCTCAATTATAATAACCTGAAAGGCTACAACCCTTAGGGAAGTCTCAATGACTTACAAGACCATTACAGTGATGAATTAAAATGTATAAACTTTGAAATAGCATCTACTATGCCTAGATGAGTGTTAAATACACTGACTAGATCACCTTCTCTGTTCTGCTTTGTTTTGCCCTGTTCTCTGTCTCAATCAGCTACCAGATCAAGAATGCGCATGTGAAACTGCACCAAAATAGATTCTCAATCACCATTTGTTCGCATACAAGTACACCATTCACTAAAAAGATCATCCACACCAAACTTATATACCAGCAATCACAAAATAGATCATTTATCATGTCGACCTGCTAGAGTAACGTGTAGTCACATGTTGTCTAGACTGGATCCAAAAAGATAAGTGCGGATCACCAAAACAATAGGAAAATGATGTTTCTAAGTCGGCCCAATAATCCAAAACATGATTCAATGCACCACAATCACCAGAAAGCTTCCGGACCCAAAAATGCTTTGTTCTTCCTGAAATACCAGTTAATCAGCTATCGATTAACACCTCATTTTAGATAAGAGGAATTATGACCACCAGATCGAATCTCTATGAAGAGTTGCCATCAATGACAACCCTAAACTGATAATCAACCACCAAAAACCACCAGAAAGCACCAGATGAGTGTCAATTGCCAACAATCTCCCCCTTTGGCATTGATGGCAACACTCGTGAAAAATGGCTAAGTATTGAACATTGTTTACCGATTCAAAAGAATACAAAGAATCATTAAAATAATCTAGGGCTCCCCCTTAGACGAAGAATTCTACTCTTCTATATTGTACATTTTTCACCGTTCCTCTCCCCCTTTGACAGCAATGCCAAAGATGGGGTGTTGTCCGACAAAGATGTTCACCAAAAATTTATAAGTACTTGAAGAGGTTAGCATAAATAGTCTTCAAAAATCCTAGGTGAGTATCCCACCCACTCTTCAAGTTATCCAAAACTATGATGAATGCACTAAATATAGTAGCATTGATCACTAATTCCCTTAGCTCAAATGACATAGGCTGGGCCATTTCCTTCATACAATCTTCCTTATTACTCAACATGGTATCCAACCGGGGGGCAATTAGGCTCCAGAGTTCACTAAATTTTCTCAAAATTATGTCCTTGTCTACTTGGAGGCTTGAAATCTGATCATTTAGAGCTATAATCAGCCCTTCAACACTTTTGGTTAAAGTTACATTAGGATCAAGGGACCGTGAAATGCTAGAAAGCTTGCCTTGGAAAATACCTATTTGCTTGTCGATATCTACAGTGAATTTAGGTAAAACTAGGCAAGACTTGTATAATTTACCACCTTCTGACAATGTGTCAGAAATAATTTGCAGTCTCTTATTTAATCTCACTCTATCATCCTCAATCATCTCCTACATCCTAAAATCATTAAATATATCCAAAACTTTATGCGTAGTAGTCTTCTCCAAAGAATCAAAACTTGTATTTACACTATTAATTAATTGCAATATTTTACCAGAGGGGATATTATTAGAATCTAACTGTACATTTTGAGCCACCTTCTGCAAAACATCGACTGACATCAAAATTAGCTTCTTATCCTTAGATTCAGACTTCACCAAATCCTTTCTATCTTGGGCTTTCCTAGTAGCTGTGAGCATGAGCTTCTCTGCAGGAGACATCTTTCCAAGGTTTATTGGACTGTCTAGATTTATTGGGATCTAAGGTAGGTGTTGGTATTTTGGATGTGTTGCATTGGTTTTGTCATTGATGTCAACACTTGTTAACACTTGTCAACACTTATCAGCACTTGGAGATTCTTGATTATGTTCACCGACATGTTCAGTGATTTATGCACAATCACCGGTATCTGGTTCACCAGCAGGTTATATTGTTCACTGACACATGGAATGACTTGGAGACTACTTAGTTATATTGAAGACATTATTTGATCACTTGGTTTTGGCAATTTGGTTATTGGTCTATTCGGGTTTGCATATTTGTTGTTACCGACAAATAGGTCCAAGTTATGCACCAGTAAGCATATCTATTCCAGATCAGCATGACACGTTATGGAGATAATTTATTATTATTGTAAATACATTAAGTCGACATGATGCATCGCATAATGATTTATTTGTAAATGATTTTATTGTAATATCTTTAGTGAGCCGACCTATTCAATTGGTCTTAGGTTATGGTATAAATGTAAGATCTCATTTGTGAGATACATATGCGATTGAAAAAGGATTGTAATAAGGTATATGCAAAAATAAGAAGAGCTATACACGCAGACATCATTTGAAGATTGAAGGAAGGTTTGAAGAAGGCATATAAGAGCTAAACTGGTACTGAATCCAACATATGAAGATGCTATTTTGTGTAGTACATTATCATTGGATTTAACCATCCAATTGTAGTCAGTGTGACACCCATTATGTGATTGAGCAATGAGCTCTAGGTAGCTGGCCTTTCTGCATGTGCAGACTCCATATTATACACACATACTATCTACAATAGTATCATTTGATTGTGGGTAAGGCTTCCCACCATGGTTTTTCCCCTTACAGGGTTTCCACGTACAAACATCTGTGTTATGTGTTGTGGATGTTATTATCTTTCTGTTTCATGCATTAATCTTTACCGGTACTATAATTAACTAATAAAACTATCTACCAGCATAAAGTTTGGTTTACTGGCATTAAGCATTAAGTTTTGGTTTGAATTTATTGGACAATTGTTTCAGCGCCCCCCCCCCTCTCAGTTGTCTCTGGGACCTAACAATTGGTATCAGAGCCTAGTCCTCTTTTTGCAGAAGTTTAACAGCTTGAGGAGATCCAGTGTCTTCTAACTATTTCAGGAAGGATAGTCCAAAACTTGATGGAACCAACTATGGCATATGGAAGAACAGGATGGAGACACATTTGAATTGCATTGGAAAGGACATATAGGATGTTACAAAGAATGGTTATACTGCTCGTACTCAAGGCCAACCTAATCCACCAAACTTGGCTAAACATCAGGAAAATGATTGCAAAGCAAGAGAAGCACTTTTGAGTGCATTGTCAGATTAGAAAATCATGGGATTATCAGATAGATCTACTGCTAAAGCTATTTGGGACAAATTGGAAACATTGAATGAAGGAGATTCCACATTAAAAATTCCAAAACGTGAATGCTTCCAGGTCAGGTATGAAAATCTGAAAATGGAAAAAGATGAAAGGATTTTTGCTTTTATGGAAAGAGTAAATGAAATTGTTTTGGGTATACAATGTCGTGGACGAACCTTAAGTGAAGATGAGATTGTTTCTAAAGTTTTAAGAGCTTTTCCACCAGCATATAAAATGAAAGTTACTGCTATAAATGAATTGAGAACAATGCCTAATGCATCAGTATCTAGAGACACTTTGGTTGGAAAACTTTCAGCTTTTGAACTTGAGGAACTTGGTCTTGTTGCTACTATTAAGACATATTTAGCTTTTAAAGCATCATCATCATCATCTGAGAAATATGATTGGAAAGACTTTTATGCAAAAGAACTTGAAGAAATCGGGAAGGAGAATGAAGAGCTGGAAGAGCTTGAAGCACTATTTGCAAGGAAAATGCCTAAAGGTCCAGTTGGAAGTAAGTATGAAGGTAAAGCACCTTTTAAATGTTTTAACTGCAATAAAATTGGTCATATGGTTTCTAGGTGTCCTGATAGACATGCAAGATTAAGAGAAGAAGCTAAAAGAATATATAAGCCTAACCCTAATTATCAGAGATATTAAATCAAGAAGAATAGAGACAAATCTTGTTATTATGCTGATGAAGGAATTACTGATGATTTTGATGAGGAACCGACAGACAATGGATCAGCTTTTGTTGCTATAATAGAAGATCAACCAGCACCTACTGTTCAATCAGTAGAGCAGGCCCCGACAGCTAAAATTGAAGACAAGGATGAATGGATCATTGATTCAGAATGTTCACATCATATGACTGGTGATAAGAGTAAATTCTTAACCTTTTAGGAATACAATGGAGGTCTAGTGATATTTGGAGGTGATAAAGCTTGTATGATCAAAGGAAAAGGAACTATATCTTTTGATGGTAAGCACAATACTAATAATGTTTACTATGTTGAAGGTTTGAAGCATAATCTTTTGAGTGTTGGTCAATTAGTTGAAAAAGGATTTCAGTTACAATTCAAGAATGGTAAATGCAAAATCTTAAATAGAACTAGTTTGGAAATTGCAACCGGTAATCAGACTAGAGGTAATATCTTTCATTTGAATAACAATGAGAAAGCATGTTTGATTGCTCATATTGATGAAAGTTGGTTATGGCATAAGAGACTGTCATGTAAATTTTGATTGCATTGTGAAAATCAGTACAACTAAGGCGGTAAGAGATTTACCTAAGATTGTTAAACCTCACAATCGGTATGTAAGGAATGTCAATTTGGAAAGCAAGTTAGAGCATCTTTTAAGAGTATACCAGATAAATCCAATAATGCTCTTGATTTAATTCATACTGATTTATGTGGTCCAACAAGAACTAGAAGTATACAAGGAGATAGATATTTTATGCTTATCATTGATGACTATTCTAGAATGTGTTGGGTTACTTTTCTTAGGGAGAAATCTGAAGCATTTGGGGAATTCAAACTATTAAAGGTAATGGTAGAAAATGAAACCGGTAAGAAAATAAAATGTTTGAGATCAGATCAAGGAGGTGAATTCACATCTAAGGAATTTAATACATTATGTGAAGTGAATGGAATCAAAAGACAGTTATCAGCACCCCAAACACCCCAGCAGATTGGAGTTGTGGAAAGAAAAAATAGAACTATTTTGGATGCAGCTAGAAGCATGATATCAAAAGCAAATCTACCTCATATGTATTGGAGAGAAGAAATGAATACAATAGTTTATACATTCAACAGAGTTCACATCCAAGGTGAAACCGATAAGACCCCTCATGAACTATGGTTTGGTAATACTCCTACTCTTAAATATTTCAGAATATTTGGAAGTAAATGCTATATTAGAAGAGATGAGTATATTGGTAAATTTGATCCTAGAAGTGATGAAGGAATATTTCTTGGTTATTCATCTAAGAGCAAGGCATATAGATGTTTTAACAAAAGATTGCTGAAAATTGTTGAGAGTGCAAATGTGAAGATTGATGAAAAGTTTAGAGGAAATTCAAGGTCAATGGACTCTAAACCAACAATAGAGATAATCACAAATGAACCTGCTATGAGTACATCGGTACAAAATATTGATCCTGTCACACCAGCATCATCTGAGGATTCAACAGTCACTGAAGAACAACATAAAGTAAAAACACTCAGGTATGTAAGATTGAATCACTCTGAAAGTTAGATAATTGGAAATAAATAATGAGTTATGACTAGAGGAAGATTGGAAAATGAAGAGGTACATCTTATTTCTCAAATTGAACCTACATCTATTAATGAGGCATGTGAAGATAAATATTGGATTAAAGCTATGGAAGATGAATTAGAACAAATTGAAAGGAATAACACTTGGTCATTAGTTCCCTGGCCTAAAGACAAAAATGTAATTGGAACTAAATGCGTTTTCAGAAATAAACTTAATGAAGATGGCAAGGTAATCAGAAACAAAGAAAGATTAGTGTGTAAGGGATATTCACAAAAAGAAGGAATTGATTACAATGAAACCTTTGCACCGGTAGCTAGAATTGAGGCAGTCAGACTATTATTGGCTTTTGCAGCTCACAAGAACTATAAAGTATATCAAATGGGTGTTAAATGTGCATTTCTGAATGGAGATCTTGAAGAAGAAGTTTACATTGAACAACCTGATGGATTTTCTTTGACAAATGACAAAGATATGGTTTGCAGGCTAAGGAAAGCTTTATATGGATTAAAGCAAGCTCCTAGAGCTTGGTATGCTAGATTGGACAAATATCTTTTGAATCTTGGTTACACTAAAGGTAATGTTGATAGCAATCTATATTACAAAGTGACTAATGATGACATCTTGGTTATTGAAATTTTTGTTGATGATATAATCTTTGGAGGAGAAGATGGATTGTGTAAAGACTTTTCTAATAAAATGCGGCAAGAATTTGAAATGTCTATGATTGGAGAGATAAAATTCTTTTCAGGATTGTAGATTTCACAGATTGATAAAGGTATATTCTTATGTCAATCTAAGTACTTGAAGGAATTACTAAAGAAATTTGGCATGGAGAACTCTAAACCAGTAAGCACACCTATGACTACAACTGATAAATTATCTTTGAAGGATGAATCAACACCTGTTAATCCGACTAGATACAAGTCTATGATAGGAGGATTACTGTATATGACACAAGCAAGACCTGATCTTATGAATGAAGTATGTATTGTTTCAAGATTTCAGAGTAATCCTAAAGAAAATCATGAATCAGCAATAAAAGGATTTTCCGGTACCTACAAGGCACTACAAATCTTGGCTTATGGTATCCTAGAGATGAAAAATTTGATTTTTGTGCATACATAGATGCAAATTGGGCAGGAGATGTAGATGCCAAAAAAAGAACCACCGACGGAGCATTTTTTCTTGGTAGCAGATTAATTTCATGGTTGAGCAAGAAATAAAGTTGTACATCACTATCAACACCAGAATTAGAATATGTTGCAACACCAACTAATTGTACATAGGTATTATGGATCAAACAAATGTTGAAGGACATAAAGGTAAAATGCAAGGAACCTATAACTATTTACTATGATAATATGACAGTAATTGATATATCTAAGAATCCGGTATTTCACTCTAAGACTAAACATATTTCTATCAAATTCAATTTTCTAAAAGAGAATGTTGAAGCAAAAGAAGTGAAATTGGTTTATGTGAATACTAAAGAGCAGATTGCCGATATTTTTACTAAGCCTTTGCCTAAGGAGACTTTTGAATATCTCAAAGAGCAACTTGGAGTTCGACCCCCACCGGTAGAGACTTAGACAGTTGATGTTTGTCAGCAACTGACAGAACTAACAGAGAAATCTTTTATTTCGGCTTTCATGAGGAGAGCTACTTCTCAAGGGGAGTAGTTGGATAAATTGGTTAATTGGTATTTTGTAATAAGTTCTATGAACTATTTGTATTTGGTTTTGTATTGCTTTGGAATTTGATGTCAAAGGGGGAGAGATATCTATGGAAAAACACATTATCTTTTGGGGATAGATTATTCCTAGGGAGAAGTATTATGTATTTTTGATTTTTGGTTAATGATCTCTTTGGGAGATTGTTGGTTTTTTGTTTTTGGCATTTCTGTTTTGGCACTTTGATGGTTTTTTTATCTTGTGTTGCGATCAATGCCAAAGGGGGAGATTGTTGGTATTTTGGATGTGTTGCATTGGTTTTGTCATTGATGTCAACACTTGTCAACACTTATCAGGACTTGGAGATTTTTGATTATGTTAACCGACATGTTTAGTGATTTATGCATAGTCACCGGTATCTGGTTCACCAACAGGTTATATTTTTCATCGACACTTGGAATGACTTGGAGACTACTTAGTTATGTCGAAGACATTATTTGATCACTTGGTTTTGGCGATTTGGTTATTGGTCTATTCAGGTTTGCATATTTGTTGTTACCGACAAATAGGTCCAAGTTATGCACCGGCAAGCATATCTATTCTAGATCAACATGACACAATATGAAGATGATTTATTATTATTGTAAATACATTAAGCCGACATGATGCATCGCATAATGATTTATTTGTAAATGACTTTATTGTAATATCTTTAGTGAGCCAACCTATTCAATTGGTCTTAGGTTATGGTATAAATGTAAGATCTCATTTGTGAGATTCATATGCAATTGAAAAAGGATTCTAATAAGGTATATGCGAAAATAAGCAGAGCTATACATGCAGACATCATTTGAAGATTGAAGGAAGGTTTGAAGAAGGCATATCAGAGCTAAACTAGTACTGAATCTAGCATATGAAGATGCTATTTTGTGTAGTACATTATCATTGGATTTAACCATCCAATTGTAGTTAGTGTGACTCTCATTTTGTGATTGAGCAGTGAGCTCTAGGTAGCCGACCTTTCTACATGTGTAGACTCCATATTGTACACACATACTATCTGCAGTAGTATCATTTGATTGTGGGTAAGGCTTCCCACCGTGGTTTTTCCCCTTACAGGGTTTCGACATACAAACATATGTGTTATGTGTTGGGGATGTTATTGTCTTTACCGGTGCTAAAATTAATTGATAAAATTGTCTACCGGCATAAATTTTGGTTTAACGATATTAAGCATTGAGTTTTGGTTAAGTTAATTTTGGTTTGAATTTATTGGACAACTGATTCACCCCCCCCCCCTCTTAGTTATCTCTGAGACCTAACAGTGGGGTCCCTATAACCAAAGGAGTGACAATTATCGGATCAGCTACACCTTTTCCCTTGTCAGAATCTCCAACCTTTGCCTCTGCAGTCTCAACATCCTTCTTCTTTTCACCATCCCCTTTATCTTTTGTACCAATGTTGCCACTTGGTGTAGCATCAACCTGTTGGATCTCAAGGGCTACAGAGCTATCCATCACCAGAGGAGCATCATCGGTCTCAGCATCAAGTGTGGTGTTAACTTGATCTTTCAAATGATCCTCAGTTTGAGTTTCAACCTTTTGACCACTAGAAACACCTTGCTTCTCTTCCAACTGAGAGGACTTAAATGCATCCTTGTACAAGGGATCATTTTGAATGATCTTTCTCCATATATCCTCTATCTCTGTCCTCACCTCTTCCACATTTCCAATCATTAATCTGTTAACCTTGTTCTTGCTTCTAAATTCTTTCTTATTTGCATCCTCAATCATACTCTTGTCTTCATCGTGCGTGATATAGGTATAGACATTAATTAGCTCTCTCTCCTTCATCTCCTTGTCAATCTTACTTGATGTTATTCTCCTTGCATCAATGAGATTATACAAATCCTTTGGAATGGTCTTGTCCAATTCAATTAATGTCTTACTAAAATCATGCATGCATAATAAAGTAGCTTCTTCAACGTTTCTCTGATCAACTTCATTAAATTTCTCATAATAGGCTCTAAGATTCTTCAAATTTCCATGTATAATTATTTCATCAATTAATTGATCTGCTGTCAATGGGGGAACAAATTCAGATTTACCTTGCTCAGGTTGAGTTTTGACGTTTCTTTCTCTCTGAGGCCTTCCGGGAGGGATAGGATTTGATTTTGCCTTCTTGCTCTGTTGAGCTCCATCGGATTGCGGCTTCCTCACCACTCTGACAAATTATCCTTTCTTCTTTGTGTTTCCTGCTTCCTCCTCAGACTCTATTTCAGAATCTACTAGAGATAATGCAACATAGGTCCTTTTAGGCTTCTCCTTCTACTTCAACACACCTTTCTTGGATGGGCTAGGTCCTGCAGATTGTACCACTAGAGCATGAGCAGACTTGGTTTCTTTAGGTTTGACCTTGGAGGGAACCAGATCAACCTTAGGCTTCTTGGTTTCCTCTTTGGCCTCTTTCTATGCATATCTCTCCATTTCTTTCTTCACCTCCTCCTAGGTAAATCTCATCTGAGCTGCTACTTCCTCTGCAATCTTTGTGACTTTCCTTTTTCTAGCAAGTGCCATGAATTGTCTGTGGAATTCAAGGTCTTTCTCCTTGAATGTTTCGAATCTCCCTTCCTTGGGGTCCACCAGTTGACTCAGAAGGTGTTGGGCATATGCCTCAAGTGTAATAGAGTCAACTTCATACCCCATGGGCATGATCCATACTATCTTGGGCTCCACAACTTCCATCAGACATTGATCCTTGTTGACCATGAAGCATATGGTTTGCTCATACATTTTAACTATTTCCTTAGGGATCCTCTCTCTACTTTTCATTTCTATATGAAAATATTTAAATTATCCCTAGAGAGAAGAGATTCTCATTGTTGCATCTCCAACTCCCCATAATCCTTCTTTGATATGCATGGCCACTAGTTTATCATAGGCCCATTGGACCTTTCCTTTTATACCAAGTATCTCATTCAAGAAGTATAGAGCCAAGAAAATAAGAAGTGTACCATATTTGAAAGTATGTTTTTTATCATGCTTAATATATTTCAAATTCCTCAACAACTCATTCAAGAGGGATGAAGACGGGTTATACCTTTTATCTTCTTTCAACATCTATTATGCAGAGTAAATGGCAGTACCAGAGATAGAGTTGTACCTGCTTGAATGGTAAACCTTGTAACCAACCACCATTGATGCAAATTTCATATCATTCTCCTGAATGTCATTTATGGTCATCAATATATTGTCAAATTTGGAGCTAGTGGTGGCTATCACTATGTCATTTGACACTTTTCTCAAGTTGGGCACCTCACCAATTTCAGCTAGGTCTGTCACGGCTTGGATCACCTTCTTGGTGATCTTGTGTGGCCTGCCAATCTACATAAACTCATAATGAAAATGACTAAGAATGTACATAAACTTGTGATCTCAAAACAATCATTTTAAATCTCTTGAGACATCATTTTCTAGTTCTAATCTTTTAGGTTCTTGAATAGTCACATCATTCCACCTAGTCACACCTTTAGTCCTTACATAGTTTTGTCATCTCACCTAGTCATATCCAGTCCTTGCATATTTAGATCATCTCATTCAATCATACATTCAGTTCTTGCATATCCATCATTAATCAAAATAAAATCTGAGCCTTGCATTTAGGTCACTCTTTCAAGGTCTTGAAACAACCTTTTGGTTATCAACCCCTCCCGTATCACTTGAGATTCATCGTCCTTGAGTTAGGGACATATAGACATCTTTGAGTTGGGTAGTTCGCTTGGAGTTCATAATCTCCTACCTTAGCACACCCTCTCTTGATCCTTAATCCTTGTGTCTATCCATCATAGCACAAGTAACATCTTGCATCATAATCCTCTTCAAAGCTAGAGTTATCTTGAAACCTTACATTCATCATACCAGGTTTATCATTGGTCATCAATACCTCATTTAGAGTCTCATACATTTTCATACCACTCATCTTAGGTCAACGATCAGAACTATCATATATACCCATGGCTACCTTTTCTCAAATTCAAGATCTCAAGAGAACAATATATGACATTCAAGTCCAACAAAAGGAATCAACAACACCTCTTCAAAGACAAATTCAAGATATCAAGAATGACAAATTGAAAGGAATGCTAAAATGATTATATGATTTGAAACAACAAGTGATTGAAAATTAAAAGCCAAATCTTGAACAAGATCACAAGATACCTTCACCAAGACAAAAAGACATCTCCTCCATGTATCCCATAGATAGACAGTTAACACATTTGGGGAAATCTATTGAGTTGTCTTTGAAAGAGCTTCTTGAAAACAATCTTATCATATTTCTTAACAAAACCACATGGGGATGTGAATTTTTGAGTAATTTTTGTGCATATCATAGACATAACAAACATAAGAGTTCAAAGTGCATGGAACTAAAACATAAAATTCAAGACCTCCTTGATGACGATGTTATTGAAATTGAAGATCCTAATCATTCACCTAAGGAGAAACTAGATGTCATTACCAAGCATGATCAAAATTATGAACCCGTGTCTAGCAATGGCCCACATGTAGCCTCCATCTCCTAAGGCTTCTCAACAAAAATCCATACCATATCCTTCAAACAATGAACCTAATGATGAAACTTCTCATGTTGACCCTCAAGGGCTATCAATAGTACAAATCCAAGCTAATCTTATTTTTTCATACAAATCCTTTATATGATTCAAATATCTTAGATCCTATGCCATCATGCATTCCAATTCAAATCATACCCACTCTAGAAGGCCCCATCCAAAATGCTTCCCCATCATGCAAAAACATGAACACCTTCCAAGAATCCCCTATGCATATAAAAAATACTATCCCTTCCTTAGAAGTGGCTCCATGTCAAGAGGATAATTTGAAAAATAAAGAAACAAGTCCTATCATAAATCAAGATCAGGACACCAAAACTCTCCAATCCCATCCAATGGTTGAAAAAGATCCTACCTCCCTATAATCCCATGATGATCCCCTTATGCCTTTCCATTTCCTCCAAGATGATACCCTTCCATCTCAAGAGAAACGAATCCTTCCAAATCTTGTTCCTAATCCACTTCCTAAGCAAGACCATGATGTCTCTTCCACCTTTTCAAATGATCCTGTTCAAATTGAAGAGTCAAACACCCTTCCTACTCTATCCAATGGTCGTCTTCCATGTCAAGATCAAAGTATCCCTTTATTCCCTTGTCATAATTCTCCATGTTTACCTCAAGAGTCCATCATGCCTATAAAGCCCTCTCATGATCCTATCATTCCTTGCAAGCCACCTCCACCTCAAAATGGACTTGCCTCTCACATCAAAAGTAAGAAGAAACCCTTTGTTAAAAATATCTTCCAAAGCATGTATTATCAAATAAAATGGTTAGACATTCATGAAAAAGGTATATTAGAACCCCCTAATATAAAAGAAAATCCTGATTATAATGGCTATATTGCTCACTCTCAAGATGTTGGTATCCCTCATAAATCTTACATTTCTCCAATTAAATCCAAATGCACACCTTCTAGATCCTCCAAATCTATTTTGGGTCCCTATATACCAAAATCAAAGCCTTGAAACCTTTCATCTATCTTGGGTCTCTATATCCCTCCATCTCCCATCCATTTTACCCCTAGATTTCAATCCACTAACCTTACCATAAGTCAAGATCAACAAAGGCACACATCCTTGAGAACCTTCCAACAACCTAGCCATATGAACTCTCCATATCATTCATATCCATCCATCAATCCTAGTGCCATTGGAAGCAACTTGGATGCCAAGCATAAAATTCCAATATTCAAAAATCCACATGAATCAAAGGATCAACATGTCCCATCTAATTGACATGCAAAATCAAAGAAAAAATTGATCCAAAAAGAAAAAGAAATGTCCAAAAGGACACAAAATCCCACAAAGAAAGAAGAGAATTCAAAACATTTATGGCTTTCTAAGTCTTACATCGAGGCAATGCGTTCTAAAGTATCACAAAAAAATAAAAAATCAAGAACCATGTAGATTCCCAAGTCGCTCATACAGGACTTGCACACTAAAGAAGAAAAAAATTGGCATTCAAGTTTTCTACCCAAGCTTCTCCCACATCCACTATCCTAAAACCTCTGTCTCCTCCTTCATCAATTTTGGTTCCTTGTGTCTGAAAATCCAAATCAGCCTTTCCATCAAAATCACAAACTCCAAAATCCACTATTCCTCCCTCATTCCATCACCCTTCAAGGTGTGTGCCAATGTTGACCTTGCCAATATTTCCATCCATCCACTCCTACACAAATATTCCAACATCCCATCCATTATCCAACACCTATATTTTATCCTTCCATCCCTCTTATCTAATCCTTTACATAAATCCTTATAACCTTTCCATCTTATCATCCATTTCATCTCCCTTTACCATCCCCATATCGACATCTTTGAGCATACCTTCAATAGACATGGATTCTTATAGAACATCTTTTAGGGGTACTGTTAAGAGAGCAACTTGATTCCTGATTCATATCTCCTATCATGTATCCATTATCTTCCAAAAGTTCAAAAAAGTCAAAATAAGAAAAAAAATGTAAAAAGAAATGAAAAGAAAAAAGTAAAAAATCAGAAAAAAGTAAAGAGAAATAATTTCGTCCATGTGTGAAAACCACTTCTTGTGGCACCTTGGGCAAGTACCATGATGAAAACTTGGTAAACAAGCATCATGTGTAATCCATTATCTTCTTGCACTATTCACTAGGGGTAAGTTCCATCCATGTTGTCTTATTTGCCACATCCTCTATTACCCCTCCATCCTCCATTATCCCTCATTCACTCTATATCCATACAATCCCTTTTCCATCTTTGATCTTGACAAGGTTAAGGATCTTTGCAAGATTTGTGTGTCCTATCCATTGCACCTGATCCACGCCCTTGAGGCCCTATCCATTATTTAGTCCATCACTTCCTTCCATCCTTCTTTACCACCTTTGATCTTGCTTATCCTATCTTCATCCTATCCAAATCTATCTCTTGATCTTGATCAAAATTAAGGACATAAAATGCCAAAAAAAAACCTCTTGACATGTCCATTTCTTTGGATCACATAATATTCGTTACACCATATCCTTGCTTTATATTTCTATATCTAGTCCCTTTGCTTGGATTGACATGTTATCCTCTTGTGAGATAGTCCTTGGAATCGCATAGGCCTCTACCATCATTCACCTATCCATTCATGTTCTATTAGTTCATTCACTCGCTCAAAATCCTTTTCACCTTGCTAGACACTAGGAGCAAACATTTGAAAAAAATCCTAAAAATCATAAAATGTTTTTTATTTTCTTTTTTGGTGACATGTCTTTGACTAGATATTTTATCTCTAGGATGTCTTTGAGTAGAAAGGTGAGGATGGGGCATGTTCACTTGTTTGCTTGTTGTGAATTTTTCCTTAGCAATATGATGACTCATCTTAGGACATGATCATTTACGATCATCGAGGATATAATAGTCTGATCCAAATTGAGGCAATCCTTCTTGTTTGATGTGTTTTCTTTCACGCAACTACTATGACAATTTATTTGGGTCTAATCTGTATCTAGATGAGTTTTTTCATTTTCCATAATAAGCTCGATGATGACTTTAGCACTTCAAAAAGAACAAGAATTCTCATCACCTTCATATCCTCTTTCTCATCACTTATTCTTCTTTCTCATCACTTTTCCCCTTTCATCACCCCTTTCATCTCTCTTTTTCATCACTTCTTTCATCATCTTCTTCATGCTTCTCATTGCAATAAGATCAATCAATGCTTTATTCAACTAATGCATGTCTCTTACTATTTATCCATCGCTCTATCAATCAATAAAATGGGTTCTTGAAATCTCCATGCCCCTAGATCAATCAATCAATCAATCAATCAATCATTGGATCACCTTATCTTGCGCTATCATCAATCCCAATCAGCTTAATCAGCTCAATCAACTTGATTAGCTCAATCAGCTCAATCAGCTTATCAACTTGGCTATACTGTTCGTTTTCATCAATTATTCAGTTATGCCTCATCAACTGTGCATTTCCATCAAATGTACAACTCAACTTAATCACTTGCGCAATATCAATTATCCTATCTCCTTTTTTCTCGAGAGATCAATCTCCATCAATCTGTTCGATCAATCTCTTGATGGGGCATAACCAATCAATTATCATTCTTACTAGGACATCTTTGGGGCATATATTAGTTGATCTTTTTCTTTGAAACAACGTGACAAGTTGCATTGTCTCAAAGAGGGGCAAAATGTAGACACATAAAAATTTCCATTAAAATGTCCTCATAATTAAACTTAATTTTTCCCATTATCAAGTGGATCCTTATTATATAATATTCTTATTATCCATTATTCATAATATATTATCAATTATTATTCTTCATTACATTATAATATTCATTCATCAATATATTATCTCATTTTTCATCATTATATCATAATATTATAGTATTGGTCATTTTAATCCATTAATATATTATATTATTAAAACCATTTTCTAAATATTTTGCATGCTCAATCCATTCCCTATTTATCAATTCCCACTCTATCTAAATCACTCATGTAATGCATGTGGGATAAACACTCTTCATTTTTACATCAATCCTTTATCCCACATTCATCTTGATATTGGAGTCATCGTTGAGGACTTCTATAATAACCCAACCCCCTCTCTCATTTGAGGCTATCTAGCAATCTAGTAATCTCTAGCAATCTATCAATTAGTTTAATTTTTGCCTTCTTCTCTTGCATTTTAATTTCTTTAGCTTTCTTTGCATTTGTCATTTCAAATCTCCATTTTCTCATAGCTTGTCATAAGTGCTTCTGAGAGCAATAATGTTAAATGTGAAATCTTGAGGAATATGAGGGCAATGGAGTAAGTTTTGTATTTGCATGCATTTCTTTTTAGATTAGATATTTGTATTTGTATGTGTGTGATTTGCAGTTACTTCATTGTTGAATGTTGGAAGAAGCTAAATCTATGATTTAGTTCCCCATTTCCCCCATCTACACCTGCATATGAGATCACTCCATCTGAATTAATATGTGTTGTTGGTCCAGATTCCCCTTGGTATGATGACATCTTCACAAACCCCCACGACAACACCCTTCCACCTGACCTTTCCAATAACCAACATTGTACCTTCATTCGCCAATCCTCCCATTATGTCATCATAGCCGACACCCTTTACTGATAGGGTCTGAATGGTACTCTTCTTAGATGTTTAGAGAGTGACAAAGATCAAACCACATTGAATGAAGTCCACAAAGGTATATGTGGGGCTCACTCTAGTTTTCCAACCTTAGCTAAGAAACTTATGAGGAGTGGTAATTACTGGCCTACAATGGAGAAGGACTCATACTAGTTTGTTAGGAAATGCAAGCAGTGTCAAATTCATGGAGACCTTATTCATACACCGACATAGGAACTTCAACCAATCACTACTCCATGGTCCTTTTGTCAGTGGGGACTCGATCTTGTGGGCAATATTCACTCTCCATCTTTCAATTACCATAAATTAATTATCACAACCACTGAATATTTCACAAAGTGGATTGAGGTCATTCCTCTCACCGGGGATAACTTTAAGAAACCACCCCCTGGACAACTGTGTAAAATCCCGACGAATCAGACATTATTTTCGGGGAAAAATTTTCATATGGATGGTGAAATTTTTTTTCAAAATAGGGCAAAAATTTATTTTATATTGGCGATTTTTTTCTAGGGTATGAA
Organism: Cryptomeria japonica; assembly: GCF_030272615.1. NCBI lineage: Eukaryota > Viridiplantae > Streptophyta > Pinopsida > Cupressales > Cupressaceae > Cryptomeria > Cryptomeria japonica. The sequence continues at coordinate 30,020,229 of NC_081414.1, forward strand.
AATTTCATAAATTTCTGGTGAATAATACCTTGTTCTATGGGGAAAATATATATTGTATGAGGCGAATAATTTTTGTTAAAAGGAACAAATATATAATTGTATGGGCGAAAATTTTTACTTCGAAGGAAAAATTATTTAAATGTATTAGCGATTTTTATCCACCGCTTAAAAATTATTGAATTTGTTTTGGTGAATATTTTGTTATTTATGGAAAAATATATAATTTATTGGCGATTTCATGAATTCATTGCCATTGATAGACAAGGCATATCACATCACATCAGCACATCACATTGAATCCAGACTCTACACGATGTATCAATAAGTGTTGCCTCTTTCACATGTGGAGGGTGACACATACCTAAAATCCATCAATGATTTAAAACCGTTTGATGATCGTAGATCAATGGCTGAAGTTTTATTTCAACCTAATTTTCTGAACGGAACATAGCTCACCAGAAAGTGCCCGAAATGGAATTGGATTCAATAGACACGTATCAAATCTCACGAATCACGATCGATAATTTTGGTCATTTAATATATATCTATTCACTTAAGGCAATCCACGTTGTCCCCACGACTTCCAATGTGGTACTTGCCAACTTGGTACTAGTTTTGAGTTGTTTCCAAATTTAAAGCAATTAATATGGTTAGAGAAGTAATTATTACAATCAAGAGCTTTATTTATATACGATCTCATCATCTCTGCTTCTTTCATCTTCAATTAGCCTTTGCCATTTGGTAGATAAATCGTCGGAGCTCACGGTATTTAAATTCTTCCTCTAGTTTAGGTTTATAGGCTTAGGTTGTTTAATTTGTTAATCTATTTTCTCAAGATAGACACTCCCATCTGCTTGAGAAGCACTTTTGCAGAGGACCAGAGGGCCTTTTTGGGCTCCGTTAAGGATGAAATCCTCCAATCTGTCTGCAAGGAGGTCGGGTCGTTCATTAATGAGGTTGTGCGGATGGTGCTGGGCAGAGAGTTTCTGCGAAACAAAAATAGATATCGTGTTAACACGGACATTACATCACATTTCTTAGTGTCTCTTCTAGACCTCGGAGGAGACAAGGTGGATATGCTGATGCTGTTGAGGAAGGTTTTTAAGGAAGACTTCCTTGGAGATGACATTATTGTTGTCATCCTTGCAGAAGTAGGGGTGGGGATCCCTTGGGTGAGTGAATTAATCAAGCTTCTCCTCCCTAAACAAACAGTGCTAGTGGCCAGGCAACCGTTTCTCCTAAACCTGAATGCGGAGCACTTGACGCGTCACAGGAAATGGGCGCGGATTGGCAGGGACTTCCTCCGGAAATGGTTGCTCCAAGATGCCTTTCCAAACTATAATTGGCTTGAAGAATTCTCTCAAATTATGTTGTCTGAAGAATTCTACATGGAAGGAGGGTTGGATTCTTAGTGCAAAGTTGTAAACCATCCACTACCTTGGCCCTAGCCCCGCCCCCCTAGGCCCCTAGTAGTTTTTTTTCCCTATGTCCTCGAAACCTAACAGGCTCAGTGGCTTACTCAGTTTGGCTTTTAAGTTTTTGAGGGACTCAAGTCTCAGACTTGAGACAAAAAAATTGTAAATTTCCAAAGCATAAATATTAATGATAATTTTTCAAATTCCAGTTTGTTTCAGTTTGCCTCTTACAGTCTTATGGATATAAAAATGCTTTCTATAATTCTATTTCATTTTTATTAATTAATTTCTTTCAAATGCTTTTTATATATGAGCTACGTTATTTCAATTATTTGTTAAACAATGGAAATAAATTTAATACTGTGATCTTTTTTATGTAATGCTATAAAAAAAATTTAGTTTGTTCCATTAATTATTTGTACATTGATTATGGTTGATTATAATTTTATAAATATATAGTCATTCAAAATACAAAATTTCAAAAGTTTATCAGTAAAGGTTTTTTCATTCTATTAATTCAAAAGTTTCAAGATACAAAATTTGCAGTCATTCATGCATAAACATAAACAAAGAGAAAACCATACTACCCACAGCTTATAGCAAGCAGACAAAAAAACTAGTTCATTGTTGGATATCCATAACAAATGTTCTAACAGTAATAAATCATTTGGAAGCACATTAAAAAACACTGGCCAATAGGCCGCTCACTCACTATCCCTCTGGGTCGCCTCCTCCCAGTCCCTTCCCTCCTCGGAGGTCGATGCTTTCCCTTTTGCCGCTTCAACTTTCATTTTTGGAATGCAGTTTAGGCACCTGAAGTTGGGGTCACCCTCCAAGCTTGCCAGTAGCTATATGGCCCTTCCTTCTTTAGCCCTATCTCTCAATTCCCTACCAAACTCTATCCTTGCCACCACATGCAAAGCCTTCAGGACTTCATCCACCCTGGTTAATTTCACAAAGAGTTTCATCGCTTCCCACCCCACTCGGGCATGTTCACGGCACTGGTATTTGATTTCATCCTCTAGGCCACAAATAAAAGGAAGTAATTCCTCTTGGTTGTCCCCTTCCTTAATTCGAATACCAACTCCTGACACCACCCACTCCAAGATTGAATCCAGGTTAATCAAAAAATCCCCATTAATCAATTTGACCAATGTGAGTTTTTCCTTTTTCACCTCCGGTTCAAATTCACAGGCCCACGCTAGAATCAGAGAGTAAACCTCCATGTTAGTTCGATACCGATGACTGATATGTGCCACCTCCTCCGCAAGCATCAGTCGAGCTGTCGCCCACAACTTCTCCTCCTTAAACCTGAACAGTCCTTGCATTCGTTTATCAGATACTTTTCCCAAAAAGGGCACCAACTTCTTGTATGTTCACAGTGTGAAATTGGCCTCCATGGTCACCTGCAATTTCAAAAGCACTTCCTACAAAAAATGTCTTACAGAAGCTACGAACTACAAATTTGAGAAAAAACTGGCACATAGATCAAAAGGTAATAAATTCTGCCTCCATCGTATAGGCCAGGTAATGAATGTGTACGATAAGGCATTAATGCCATGAGATCAAGAAAAAGATTTCCTGCCATCCTCCCCTTCCTCTGTTTGTTCGACCATCGCAGACAACTCCTTCTGCAACAATTAATCACCACCTTGGCATTTGTACTTTCCAAATTTGCTCGCCTTAACAGATTGAGGACTGGACATTTTTTTAAATTAATACACTAAATTTATGTTGAACTTTTATATATATTTTTAAACTATTTTTTAAAATTATATATCATAAACATATTTTCAAAGAATTTTGTTAAACTTTAAATTAATATTTTAGATTTAATATTGAATGTTTTCTTTTTTATATTAAACTTTTACCTTTCAAATTGTATATCAAAATTTATATTTTTATTTAGTTATTTGTTTTATTCTAGAAACTAAGTTTCATGTTTTATACTATTTTTGAATTTCAAATTTTTACAAATAATATTAACATTATATTTAATAGTTATCTCAAACTATTGCACATCTTTAAAATTTAAATGTCTCTTATTATGGGACCGATGACATCTGACAACACTCAAGTTCTCAACAGGTATCATCATTCGTTGAATGAACAAAGATCAATGACTTACGGTGGATTTCAGCCCAAATGTGGGCAGTGAACACATTTGTGAGAACGTCGCCCAAAATTAAACATTTTAAATTTAATTAAATATAATTAAGTCTATAGTCTATAGACTATAAATCTCTTTTTCGGGCGAAAGTTTAAAATGATTAAATAAACTTAAAAAATAGACCCAAAAAGTGACATGAGTATGTTGACGTGCCAGAAAAATGGCAGAAGTCGTGGGACCCACTACATCTGTAGACAGGTACCATCATCCGTTGGATGAACAAAGATCAACGGCTTAGGGTGGATTTCAGCTCGAATGTAGAAAGTGAACACATTGGTGAGAACTTCACCTGGAATTGAACATTTTAAATTTAATTAAATATAATTAAGTCTATAGTATATAGACTATAAATCTATTTTTCAGGCGGAAGTTTAAAATGATTAAATAGAATTAAAAAATAGACCCAAAAAGTGAGTCGTGACACGAGTATGGTGATGTGCCAGAAAAATGGCAGAAGTTGTGGGACCCACTACATCTGTAAACAGGTACCATCATCCGTTGCATGAACAAAGATCAACGGCTTAGGGTGGATTTTGGCCCAAATGTGGAAAGTGAACACATTGATGAGAACTTTGCCCGGAATTGAACATTTTAAATTTAATTAAATATGATTAAGTATATAGTCTATAGACTATAAATCTCTTTTTCGAGCGGAAGTTTAAAATGATTAAACAGACTTAAAAAATAGACCCGTAAAGTCACAACAGGTACCCTGGTCCCTCATCCATTGGATGAGCAAAGATCAACGAGTTAGGGTGGATTTTAGCTCGAATGTGGGAAGTGAACTCATTTGTGAGAACTTCGCCCAGAATTGAACGTATTATATTTAATATCCTCAGAGTTTATACTAGAGTAGTGAATGTTTTATCCTTTGGCATTCAATAGTTATTAATAATAATTAATAAAATTACAACATGATTCTTAATGTCCTCGGAATTTATACTGAAGTAATGAATGTTTTGTCCTTCGGCATCAAATAGTTATTAATAGTAATTAATAAAATTACAACATGATTCTAGATATTTTGCCCTTTAGGTATTACTTTTCTACTTTTAGAGTTTTCAAAATAAGAGACTCGTAAATCATAATCGTATTTCATTTCATGGACAAACCTGTAAATCGAGGGAGATTCAGAAAGAGCTACTAGATTGAGGAATGCAAGTTGCAACAGAGACTGTCTACGACAATCTAGTGAAATAGAAATTTTGGGTAAAATCTAGAACACCTACATCCCACCTTTTTTGCTTTCGGTAATCTCGTGGTCCAATTTGAGGGTTAGGATTTTCAGGTTTTTATCTAGCATTATTTTGAATTATTAACAATAATAGTGATGGGGAAAATGGGAAGCAGTAGTTCAATAAGAAGCCAAGTGAAAAAAAAAATGTACCTAACCCAACTGGTAAAAACACCAGGTTTCACTGATGAATACCATGATATTTATGACCTTGCTATCCATGGTGAAAAGAATATCATAGATATTAGATATGCATTGTCTAGTAAGGTGACAGATCCATGCAGGGCAAAATTTATTATTTTCAACCCAATGTTACAACAAAGAACATATAAAATTGCATCGTGGGATGTTGGATTGGGAAGCATGGTGTTACCTGAAGTATTCCCTTGCCCTGATTTTGTCATGGTCTGCGCCAAAAATTATGATGAAGATAAAAAAACAATTGTCAATAAAAATACAAAAGAGGAAAATCTATCCATAAACGAGGAAGAATTTGCTCGTTTGTTGAACCTAGGATTTGAAGCCCAAAACTCAAACATCCAAATTGACCTTGAAAAGCTGGCAGAGAATTATGAGAGTCTTGATTCAAGTCACAGAGATTCATTTATCAAAGGTCTAATAAAGAGTGGTACTGGTATTATGTTGGATCAGCATCATAAGCCTCCTTATGATTCTAAGATTTTTGTTCCATGGGTTGGGGATACTATTTCCTTGCTGTTGTTTTGCATGGGATTGGAAAAGGATAGGGAAGTGGGTGCAAGCCTTCTTGAAATGATTAATAATATCCATTGTGTAGGTCAGCCAGTAAGATATAATTTTATTGAGCACATTGTAAAATTCATGCAAAAATAATTACTAATGATCAAAAAAGGTTCCTGTAAGACATTTAGGTTCTCACCCTACTTGTGCTATCTCCTTCTATCCAAGTATCATGCAATATTCGAGACCAACAAGCTTCAATTCGTGAGTTATAAGATTGATGAGAAGACTGGGAAGAGAACAGACTATCCAATATATGATTGGACACCAAAGATAAGGATGCATGATAACAAAAAGAACTACAACCATTTTGTAGACTTCTTTTTGGCACCAATGTATAATGAAATTACAAGCACTCCAATGCCTAGGTTGCCCGTGTCTTGTAGAGATTGCATTCAACTCGGAAGTCAAATAGAATTGGCTGACTTGTTCTTCATGGAAGAATTTACTGTGTTAAGGTTTTACGAATCGACAGTAAAACCATACAGACCTCCAATACATGTGATAGAGAGGGTATTTGCATTAGAGTATGTACGGAAATTGGAGAGCACAGATAGGCACTTCCATGGTCAGCAAAAGAAGAGCATATTTCCTTCCTTGCCTTTCTCATGTGGAGGGTTCACATTTGAGAGAAAAGCATTCAATGTGGCACATGATTTTTTGACAGTTTTTAACTTTGGTGATGAGGGTCTCTAGCAGTATGATCCAATCAATGTAGTTCAAGCAAGGCTTAAGAAAAATGGGAACTCTTCAGCTTTATGTCAACATGAAAGTAAACCATTGCTATAAAAGCTTAGAAACATGGACTCCTAGGATGAGGTTAAAAAAGAGATGGAGAAAATTGCAGCTGACAATAACATTTCAACAGAAGAAATTTCATCACAAATTATGGCATTGCACACACAAAGGACAACAGAGGAGGGCAAGGGCATCCAAAATAGGAGGTCCTACAATTTCTACCTAAAATCTGCTAATCCATCTAAGAAAAATATTCCCAAATCAATTTTGCACGAATGTAAAGAGAATTATTGGACTCAAACCAAAATAAATGATTTTTGGAGTATGAGGAGGAATCTTGGTGAACCAAAGACAAGTGCAGAATTTGAGACCATCGACGAGGATGGAGAGTTTAGCAAATTGTGGAATATGGAGCATCCCACAACAACACATGACAAGAGTGAAGATGATGAATAGTATGAGGTTGAGCCCACTCAAACAACTACTACAGTCCCTAAAATATTAGGTGCAGTCCATGAGGCAATGAAAGACAAATATAGCAAATGGGCAAGCATTGTGGAAAAAATCGGTTTTGAAGGTGGTGGTCTAGGTCCCAGAGGAGAGGGCATTTGGTATCCACTTCAGGTACAACTTCCATCAGGGTCAAAATCAAAAGGTCCTGTTAAACCAGTCATTGGACTTGATTCTTCAGATTCATCATCGATAGGTACTACTCATTACCCTCAGGGTCCACCTACATTTGTTTCAGGTTCAAATCCACAACCACCACCACATCATGGTATTCCCATTGGTGGTGAATCAAGTGCCACTGCCACTGGTGGGGAATCTAGGGATAGTATTCCTATTATTATTCAGTCAAGTGTTGCTGTGATTGGTGGGGTTGGCATGGGTACTACTACTGATACTAGTTGTCTTGGTGTTGGACAAGGGAAACAACAAAAAATCTCTCACAAGAGGCCACTAGTGGTAGATACTCAATCTCATACTATTGAGAATCCTATATCAAGTGCCACTGACACTATAAATCAATCATTTGTAGCTTCAAATCACACACCTCAAAAGATTATGAAAACTACACATGAAAGTGTCAGTGGGAGTGGGGCAGGATCAAGAACTGTTGTTGGTAATCCTAGTCAAGCATTAGTTAAAACCACAGGAATAAGTGGAAATATAGCCTATGGTATTCCTATGTCACCTTTCAAACATTCAATTGCTTCAGCAAGCCCGGATTTTCAATTTCGTGATTACTATGAAAAATATGAACACACAACAAAAGAAAATAAAGAAAAAAAGAAAGCATTTCATAGGGTTTCCCTGACTGAAGTTGTAAATGAACAGTCTACAAGGAACAGGGTATTTCCAACATATGACCCATAGAAAGATATGATGGAGTTCATGGTTGTTATGCCCCCGACCCCAACTAAAGATAAAAGTCCACCACACAGTCAGATAGATCCCTCTGAATTTCAAGTTAGCACCCTCCAAATGGATTTTTCCAAAGTACATAATGTGGACAAAATTAGTGTGTCAAAAAGGACTAACGAAGTGGTCTACACTTCACTGCTAAAGGTGGAGAGAGAAAAAATAAACTGGAGAAACAAATAGAAAAGTTACAGGTAGACTTGGAAAATGAAAAAATCAAGGAGGAAAGCAGTAGATAGAAAGTGCAATGATTTACAGAAAAGGATAAAAAATTTGGGCTCTGCAGTAGAAATTGCAGAGCAGGAGAAGATGGATGTAGAATTGAAGGACCTGACAGAAAAACAAGCTAAAAGCAATAAAAAATTTGATGAGGAAAGAGCCAGTTTTCAAAAATTATACAAAAGTTATGAGTTTGCTGCTGTTGAAATGAGAAAATTACAAGACCTATTGGATCATGGGAAGGAAAAAGAAAAAACATTTGCAAGAGGAAGTAGAGGAAGAAAGGAAAAAATGTGCAGAAATGATTGAAGACCTGCACAATGCAAATGATAAAATAAAAAATTTGGAGGATAGATTGAAAGATAATATGAAAAATACAACAAAGTATATACAAGAAAAAATTGGGCGGCAAATAATGCAGAGGAGTGACAAGTTGTGTGAATGGTTTCAATTGACTGAAAGTCTGAGACTAATTTATATGAAAATCAAAGGGCACTATGAGAAGAGCACAAATGTTTATTCAAAAGAGGATATGGCAAAAAAGATTCTGAAAGTAGTCTACAGTTCCAGTGACAGCTACTTGGCATCCAAGGGAATCAAGAGTCGCATTGATGCCACAGTTAAGACATCATCTATCATTCAAAAATGCCAGAAGCTAAGGGAAACATCAGAAGTTATGGAAAATTGTGGAAAAAAGATCTTGAAGCTGCAAGAAAAGAAAAATAATTTGATTAAACTTGTTTTTCCTAAGTCCATTGACCCATCAAATAAATTCATTGGAGAAGAAGCTTACAAAAAAAGCATGGAGACAAAAATGAAGTCTGATTTAGACTTGCTTCCAAAGGACACAACTCTCCAAAGCTTTCTAGAATTCATCCAACCATTTACAACTCTAAATTCGGTATTGGATGAAACAGTGATGTCAAGTAAATCTTCTAAATATGGAATGTTGACGAAGTTGGAGTTGACTTTCCATAGTTTACAAAATATTGACCTTCCATCATACGAAGAGTGGAGCACCCTACAAAAACTGGCACATAAATCTTAAGAATCATAGTATGTATTGCACAATTATCTTCTTTTACTCTTAATTTCAAGGTTTTATGTTTTTTCTATTTGCTATTTTGCTAATCCAGCCTATGAATCTATTTTATGAATAGGAAAAAACCAGCACTCGCTATTGCTATTTTGCTAATCCAGCCTATGAATCTATGATGCATAGTGCAAAACTTCAGCCAGTAAATTTGTATTCTCAAATTCTCCCTTGCTTTAACATTTATGCATTTCTCTATTTAAGATTAGTAGGTTTTAGGCACTGCTATTATCTATTTTTAATTTGTCATGGTGTGAATTCATATTTAATTTTGAACTCTGTTTTTTGAACATGAGACATCAAACATGTAGCAGATGTTAAATTGCTAATACATCCTGTGACGACCATATAAATCAATGCTGAGTTTGTGATTTTGATATTTAGTCTTCACATGTTGCAAACTTGCAATTTGACCTGAAGTTGTTGTTGCTCCCTTGTTTCTATAAAAGGGAATTTAGGGTCATTTGCAAAGGGTTCTAAAACTTTGTATTCACTTTTGCATGGACATTGGAGAATCACACAGGAGCTGTTGTTGCTCTCTTGTTTCTATAAAAGGGAATTCAGGGTCATTTGCAAAGGCATCTGAAACTTTGTATTCACTTTTGCAATTTGCATGGAGAATCACATGGATTGGTGTATTACTATTGAATGAATTGTATCATATGGCTATATTTTGAAAGAATTAATGAAAATCTAAGTTCTCGACATGTGTATTACTATTGGATGAATTGTATCATATGGTTCAGAAATGTATCACACATATTTGTGAATCAAACATGTATAAATAAACAATAAACATCTCTGTATCAATAAACACATTATGTTTTTTTTTAATTATGCTATTTTAAATTTGGAAATAGAAAGTTGAAAAATACAATTACAAATCAATATTAAATTCTAATTGCAAAAAGTAATATGCTTTTGTAATATGAATGATGAGATACAGTAATAAGATTAATAAATACCAATCTCTTACAGTTGCCATTCATCCTCATCAAATTCGAAGCTTTCTTGATTCTTGTCTATGGTTTGAGTTTCTTCACTCTGAGTCTGCATACCTTTGTCAAACTGCATCTCAATGCTACCAGTAGGTCCCGTACATGGGGCAATAGTCCCATTGGAACTCTGGTTTCAAGTGTTGCCCAAACCTCTTCTTTCACATTTGAACCTCTAGATTTGCAATGCCCTATCGTAAGGAAAAGTGTGGACATCATACCTAGATGTATAGAGCCTCGAGGAATTTTCCAAATTTTTGTCTAGTTTGTTTCTTAGCTTTGATTTTAGGAACCCCCAAAGCACTAAAAACTCTCTCATCTTCCACCGAACCCAATATCATGGTAAGACATAAATCAGCAAGCTTCACATATTCTGGCATTGAATCACGCAATGTTTGGTTCTCAACTATAGTTTTCCAAAGCCTTGTTACTGATCCCTCTTCACGAGGGTTCTCCATTTTGGCATATTGTTCTCTCATTGTGTATGCAAAACAAGATGATTTCTCTTGAAGATGAGTTTCATCTAATATTCCATTTATAGTTACTCCATTCAATTCTCTGGCTGTGCAAAATTGTTTTATCAAAATCAGTAGCTTACTTTGAAAATCAGATGCAATGTTGAGGCTCCAATAATGAGGAAACACAATAGACATGGCTTCGAGAAGGTTGTCAGGAGGGAATTTGCCTCTAATTTGTGAGGAAAGATCATATGCAATTTTCTTCAGAGAAGTAGTTACAGTCTCAACAATCTTGTCAAAAATTTCCCTTGTAACTCTTGCTAGTTGCTTCCTAGGGCACTTTCTTGGTTCCTCGGGGTCGACCGTGGCATAGAAGTGCATTGGTATCTCAACTACTCATACATTGGCACATACCTCCCCGTCTGCACCGATTTGTAAAAAGCTATCAGGATTGTTCAAATCTGTGAGTGTCCGCCACTTAACAAATTTTTCATCAAATAGTGTTTGTTGATTTTGATAGAGATTGTCGAGGGTCATGCATGTCATCTTACGCAGCGTAGCATATCTTGCAATATACAGAGCTCTTTTTTGGGCAGCCTTCATAATATTCCTCATTTCCTCTAGCATGGGAAAAAGAGCAGCTAAAGTTAAGAGTGTCTCTAAATTACTTAACCTGCAAAGAAGTTCGGGAAATTTCGGTTGATTTGATTCGTTGCGAGTTGTGTGAAATAGTCCAATCAAGGATGGATATTTTGAAAACACTCGATGCACTAGAACATCCAAAGAGATCCATCTAGTATCAATATCCTTGAGAAGCTTGTTCCTATTAGTTATTCCATTAGCAAAGTGTTGAAATTCCATAAATCACTTGGGACTTCGACAGAAGTGTGAGTAGAGCTCTCTGATTAAAATTTCATTTTTTTTCAATCGAAGCAAACTTGCTCACAATTCCAAAAGATAGATTCATTTTGTGAGCCATGTAGTGAATTGCAGTAATGTACAGTGCAAATGAAGTTTCAATCTTTGTACAAAGACCATTTTTGTGACCTTGCATTACTGAAGCTCCATCTGCTCCAACATAAACCAATTTTTTGGCTACCATCATGTCATTCATACCTCCATATTCAATTAAAATTCTTTTTACTAGTTGAAATAAATTTTCCGCTATTGCACTCTCCTTCATTTTAGCAACAGATAGTAGATGAGGTTGGCGGGTATGATTCTCTACATTATAAACATGCATGCATACCCATGAAGTATTGCCTACTATCGTAACTTCGTCTAAAGAAAATGCAATAAAGTTTGACTCTCTTATTTTTTCCTTTACATCTTCTTTTTCAACCTTAGCAAGACAACTTGCCCATTCCCATCCACTGTTTACTGACCAGTGTCTATTAGGATAGTTAGGGACTTTCAAAAAGTGTAATAAACTACTAATTGATGGGAAATCTGTCATAGCACGCCCTCTATTCAAAATATAAAAAACAACGCTTAACTTAACAGCTTTTCCAAGTTGTTCTATTTGCATTGCTTTTCCAAAAACAACTTCAATAGAACCTTTAACTTCAGCAAGCTTCGTCTGTATTTTCTCTTGAAAATAATACTTTTCAACATTCCTCACATGCTTACATTCCTCCTTTGTTTTCCATCTTATCACTGATTTTTCAACCCCGTCTATCATTTGCTTTTCATAAACTTTACCCATATGCTTTTCTATGGTGTCAAATTTTAGCTACAACCTAATTTCCTTGTTATATTTCCATGTGCAAATCTTACACCTGCATTCTATTGCAGGCTCGCCTTCAATTGGATTCTCCACTGGTTCAATGAATGGATACTTTGATGCCCAATTAATTTGAAAATTCCTCACTGACATATCCCACTCCTGATCCTTTTTTGATTGTGGTTCACCCTTTTTTAATATGGCTTTTCTGTTCCCCTTCCATGCATTATCATCAATGGCATTATCACCCAAGTCGATTATATCATTCCGGATAACTTGGGTATCTACCAAATAATCTTCTTCAAGATCATCCTGATTTGAGCTATCAGGTTCGCCATCATCTTCAACATGCGATGTAGGTGGCAAATTTTGTACTTGTACTTGTGATGATGTACCTTCCTGATTTTCACCACAATCTTTTCCAATGCCAAAGTACAAAGACAACGTTCTTCTTTTTGTTGGCCTCTCCTGGCCTTCCCCACATTCAGATTTCCTACCCCTCTTCCTGTTCGACATCTCCAATGAAATAAAGACTGCCAAAAAAATATCAATTTGTTGAAGACATAATAGACTATAATGTATAATATACCACTTCAAAAATATGATCGCTCACCTTTAGGTCACTAGCAGTCGCCAATGCAGTCAACAACAATGATTTTCCTTGGTCTGAAACTTCGCTATTGATCAGAATTCAGAGCCTAGAACCCACCAGATTGTGTTGAGATATATCTAATCTTTGCATGTATTTATACCAATCCTTGTATGGCGAATTCCACGAGAATTTTATATGGTATACAAATATTTGGCAAATCCTGCGTAACTATAACATGACTTATGTAATTTTTGAGGTGATTATAGGTCGTCCAAATAATTGGTGAATACAATATAGTTGGCGAAAGTTGGGGTGAATGGAGACACATGTCAGCAAGATGTCGGGTGAATTGGATCCCCCTAGCTAACAAATCTTCACATGCCTATAGGTGAATTAAGGTCATCTATTAAGGCAACCTCAGAGAGTGTAGGCGAAAAAATTAAATTTACCGTGTGTCCACCATATATTGTATTGGTGAAATCATCACATAGAAACATTTAATTGCATAAAACATATGGCGATCGGGCCATGACTTTGATGAAAATTGATAATGTTCTGGCGACATGGCCACTCCCAGTCGGTACAAAATATTCGCCATTTCCAACATGGCCGACGTGAAAAATTCACCACTGGTGAATATTCGCCACTAAAGTAATCTCTGATCAGAAGGAATTAGTTTCTCACATGGATAACTTTGATGATTGGATTATTGATAGTGGTTGTTCACACCACATGACCGGTGACTAGAGAAAATTTCTTTCCTTGAAAGAATTTGATGGAGGAGTTGTGAGATTTGGTAATGACTCACCCTGCATGGTAAAAGGTAAGGGAACTATTTCTCTTAATAGAAAGAGTAGTGCAGATGATGTCTACTAGGTTGAAGGATTAAAGAACAATCTTTTGAGTGTTGCTCAACTCAATGAAAGAGGATATCTGTTGGAGTTTAAGAATGGAATGTGCAAAATCTATGGGAGCAAAGGTGAACTGATTGCAACCGGCAAGCAAACTAAAGGTAACCCGTTTCACCTGAATCCTAAAGTCAACAACTATTTAATTGTTAAAGTAGATGATAGTTGTCTTTGGCATAGGAGATTTTTTCATATAAATTTTAATAACATTGTTAAAGTGAGTAAGTCCAAGACAGTGAGAAGTTTTCCTCAGTTAGACAAACTAGTTAATGCTCTGTGTAAGGAATGTCAGTTGGGAAAGATGACATCCTCAAATTTTAAGAGAAAATATTTTTCACCAGAACATCCATTAGATTTGGTTCATACAGACCTCTGTGGACCAATAAGGACCAAAAGTATTCAAGCTGATAGATATTTTATGATCTTCACTGATGATTGCTCAAGAATGATGTGGGTCACATTCTTGAAGGATAAAAAATAAGTATTTAGTAAGTTCAAGGCATTCAGGGCCTTAGCTAAAAAGGAAAGTGGCAAGAAGATAAAGTGTCTAAGGATTGATCAAGGTGGTGAATTCACTTATGTGGAATTCACTAGATATTGTGAAGAAAATGGTATCAAATGACAACTTTCTACACTAAGGACACCACAACAGAATGGTATTTCAAAGAGGAACAACCGATCAGTTGTTGAAGTTGCTAGAACAATGTTGATGTTGGAAAATGCACACTCCAATGAGAAATTGTAGGTGATTGAAGGTATTGTCATTGATGGCAACCTTACAATCATGTGATACTAGTAGGCAGACTCAGGCACCGACACCGACAGACTCTACATCGGCATACAAAACACCGAAAACAAAGAATAATGGCACCTTGGCCGACAACAATTTTGTATAAATGTATTTTGTAATTAATTGTAAAATCTTTTGTAAGCCGACATGGCAGATTGTAAAATGACTCATATATGTATGATATCATTGTAGATCATTTACAAATATGTGATAGGTGAAATATGAATAGAAGGTAGCAGACCCAATATGTGAATTATTGGTTAAGGGTTTATGTATGTAGCAGAGCTTAAACCGGTACTGAATCTGGCATGGTAGATGCTAATCTGAAGCAGTACAAGACAATGGATTAGTATAATCCATTTTTGTAAGTCAGTGTGACTTCTTTTGTAATTGAGCAGTGAGCTCTAGGAACTTGGCCTTCCTGCATGTGCATGCCCCTATTGTAAGCAGTAATATTCTCTTATTGGCTAGTAAGTGAATATTATGGGTCACAAATCCCACCAAGGTTTTTCCCACACTGGGTTTCTTTGTTAAAATATTGTGTTATGGTGTGCTTTTCATGTTGTGATTGTTATTCTTATTTGTTGCATTATTTCTGGTTTACTGATACACAGTTATAATATCCTTTTCATGTTATAAGTTAAGAAAATTATTATACCGGTTAGATACTAATTCACCCCCCCCCCTCTCAGTATCTTTGGGAGTCCTAACAATTGGTATCAGAGCCTAGTCCTATATTTTCAAAATCCTAATAGCTTGAGGAAGATCTTGTCAGCGATAGCGATGTAAAACTTGAGAAAGCAATTGGAAACAGCTCTTTCAGACTATGATGTAGAAAAAGTGAAGAATATCAAACTTGAAGCTGATCTGAAGGCTACTTAGGATATTATTTGAGGACTTCAAGAAAATTACACTATAGCAAGGAATAACAAAAGAGAACTTTGTGAGAAGATGCAGAAAGAGGAAGATGAAAAGGAAACTCTTAATGATCTGTTGAACCAACTGAGACAAGATAACTGTACAATGAAGAATGAGATGTAAGATATGACTATGAGGTACTGTAAAGAAATTGAAGACAGAAAGAAGAATGAATATGACTTGAATAGAAGACTAAATGATGCTGGAAATGAAAACACAAGACTTAGTCATGAAAATGATATGTTGAAGATAGATCTGATGCATACACAAAATGATAGAACTGAACTCATGAGACAGAAAGGAATCTTGGAGAATGAATTGACTGCTACAAATCAACACAAAGAGAAATTCAAGAAAAGTTCAGAAGAACTTGTTGACATGTTGAAGAATCAGAAACCTAATGGTGATACAAATGGCCTTGGCTTTGAAATTGGTGAAAGCTCCGGTACTACAAACAATCATGATCATAATAAACCAGTAAGACAACCTAATGCTTACAAATTTAATGGGAAATGCTTTAACTATAACAAGTATGGTCATAGAGAAAATCAGTGTAGATCTAGAAATTATCAGAACACCAATACACCCACCGGTCAATGTTCTAAATGCAACAAAGTTGGTCATAACTCAGAAAATTATAGAATGAATGTAAGATGTTATGTTTGTGGAAAATTTGGACATCTATCTAATCAATTCAGGTCACATACTGACATAGGATATGGGAAAGCTATTCAGAAAAACAATGTGACTTTTTATGCTTGTAACAAAATTGGACATATTGCAAAATTTTGTAGAAGCAAGTCCCCACCAGCAAATAACAAAGGTCCTAGCTTGAAAGGTAAAGCAAGAATTCTCAAAACAATGGATCAAAACGTCAGATCAGAATGTTGATGGGAATACCCCTCCATTGGTAGAACAGAGTAACACTCCACCGACATGAGACTCTTCATCTAACTAAAGGAAAATCCTTGGGGGTTTTAGCAACAAATTGAAAAACATGCTATTATACCCTCAGTTGATGGTGAGAAGTTGAAATTACTTCTATACCGGTAGATGAGTTAAGTTGTGACTTAACCGACAAGCATTACATGTGGTAGTTGGAGAAAATAACATTATAAAGCAAGGGTTTTGGCTCCTTTTTCATTCACCGAGCATTCAAATCTTCGAGAGCGTGAAAATTCCTGAGAGAAGGCATCCTTAGCGAAGAAGTGAAGCAATTCATCCAAGCATTCATCCTTAAGGTAGATTGAGGTATTTATAACTATGGCTTCTTCATCCACTCCTGAATTTATTGCAAACTCTTCTGTGATTGAGGTTATTAAGCGCCTAGACCCGTATTCAAAATGGTTCCCAAAATTGCGAAGAAATATGATAACACAGACGCATTCTCTCAAATTCCTAAGGGAGTAGTATATGATGAAGAACCTAGGATATACATACATTGTCATATAGAGGAATTAGGTGATGATGAGGTCAAAAACATGTATAGGACTATGATTTGTGATGTAGATGGTAATTTCAAGTCGAAACATAAGGTAGTAGAAACCCTAGGCTTTGTGGATATTCTTAGCATTCCTGATTTTCCCAAAGATGTAATAAGAATAGTCCTAAGCAAAGTCCATGGAGAATTATTTTGGTTGGATTCAATTCACAAAATCACCAAAGAAGCAGTTAAAGCAGTAATAGAGTTACCTTCCACCGGTAGCAGACCTGACAGAACAAAGAAAGTCCCAAATGACACAATGATGAAACTAATCAGTGCAACTTTTGACAAAAGGTCTCTAAGGGTAAATGATGTAAAGGACATCAATGTTAGATTTGTTAGTATGATTTTAGGCTACAAGGCTACACATGCAAATAGGTTGAACTCAGTTTCTAGCCTATGTATCAAAAGTGCATATGACATGGTAAATGAAAATGCTAGAATAGATGTGTATGAATGGCTCAAAGATGGATTGATAGACAATCTAAAGAAGATTAAGGGAGATAAGAAAGGAACCTTTAGGTTTGGAAATTTTCTTGTTTGTCTAATGCTGTATATCACTAAACAAGTACTCGGTATTGGTAGAAGAGATTTTGGCTTTGATATACCGGTAGGAAAACAACTATTGGATCTATTAAACAACATGGGAGATAATAGGGAGAAAAACTTAAATGAACATTTTCAAGCACTAAAAGCTCAAATGAAGACAAGGATAAGACTGTCACAGGCTATTATGGACAAATATCAGAAAGAAATTTGTTTTGTAATCAAGAAAGATGAAATCTGGATGGAGGCAGTTGTCCCTAGAACTATCTGGGTAACTGAAATGGGCTATGAAATAGATGATAATCATAGAAACTTATGCCAAATCCCTCCCTGAAGCACCAAAGGAACCCACTGAGAAAGTCTTTGGAAATTCTAAAACAATAGAAAGTGGAATTCAGTCTAGAAAAAGGGTTAAGAAAATTGTAGAAAGAGTAAAGAAAGGAACCCGACAGGCAAAGACAATTAAGGAAGATGTTTTGAAACAAACTGGTATAAAAGAAAGTGAGTTGGAAGGACTTCAACCGGAAGCTCATCTTTCACCGGTTGGAACCTCCTTTGAAAGTGATATGCCAGTGGTATTTAAAAGGGTAGAAAGGAAAAGAAAACCCTCACCGGTACCCTCACCTACACCTAGGAAAATAACGCAAAAGCAACAGGTAGTGAGGCCTCCAGTGAAAAAGTTGACTCCAAGAAGAAGAAGAAGGTAAAACAAGATATTGCTCCATGAGATAAACACTTAAGTGAAATAACAGAGGATGGTAGGTTGAAAAACATCAGCAAAATATATAACACACTATCTGCTGATGACAAAGAAAGCGTAGAGAACAATATAATTCTACACTTGGATATATATAAGAAATTTTTGATGGAAATTGTTGATGAGATACCAAATGATTTGTATAGGAAACTAGAAGCTAGAAGGTTAGCCATTGTTGAGCTGGATAAGAAAATTAAAATTGAAAAATTACTTGCAGTACATCTAGTTAACTCACCTGATGAAATAGATAAACTAATCACTGAAGCAAACTAGACAGTATTTTCAACTGCTCACCGACATGTAGCACTAATGGTAGGTAGAGTAAATGAAGTCTCTAAGGAAACAGTAGATGCATGGGATATATTCTTTGTAGAAAAAATTGAAATAAGAAGAGTTACTAAGACCCAAAACTATCAGGGTATACCAAAAGGACAGGGATAAGGGAAAAGGTAAGGTAGGTGGACCTCCAAGCCTTAAAATAACTAATAATGTGCTCCCACCTCCTTTAGATACTCCACTGGTAGATACTACAGATAGTCAATCGACCACTGAGAGTATGGAGACTCCACTTGAGGATACTAATCCTGAATCTGAAATTTTGTACACTGTAAATATAGATACTCAAGAAGTAAATGTTGTGGTTGACAAAGAAACCACTGAGGATAAGAAGAAAGAAGTGACTACTGAGTCACCGGCTATAGGTGTTGAGGTTAAGGCTAATGACACTATAAACATGTGCACAGAAAAACCTACTTAGATAGAGCAACTGGCAGAGGACACCACTAGTAAACCATTAGAGAAACCGGTAGATAAAACTGAAAAACAATCAGGAGATCTGGTAATGGACAGTGCAGAGGTACAAACATAGAAACCAGAAGTGCATATAGAGACACAGATTGAGAAACCAACTGTTGAGAGCTCAGAGAAACCCTCTGAGATACAGATTTAAAAACTGGAATAGAAGCAGGTTGAGACACAAGTTCAGATAGAAATAGTGCCACCGGCTAAAACTGAAAAGCCCAAACCTTTGTTTGTAGAAATACAAACACAAAATGACCTTCCAGAGGTTGAATCAAGCAAGGTAATTACTACAACTGGTAGCATGGATGTTGTGAAAGCAGTTGGACAGACATCTAGTACTTCCATAGCAGAATTCCAACCTACAAATGTGACAGAGGCCTTATTGGACTCAATAAAGAAGATCACAAAATGTAATGTACAAGCCTATAAGGCTATTGATGACACCATTCCTATTCTTAAATTTATAGCACCAAAGTGCATTGTGGACAGTAAGGATTCTGTAGGTCAACTAGACACATTGTCTAAGTTCATCACCGGTAACATTTTGACTGTTGATCAAATAAATGAGGATACACTTAAGGAGAAAATGATTAAGGAAAAAGAGAAATTCTTTGAGGAAATTGTAAAGAAGAACAAGGAGAAAATGGACACCTTATTACCGGATCTAGGAAAAACAATTTTGGATTTCAAGAAAATATACAGGGATACTTGCAAAACAGACATCTTGACACAAGATATAGATTCAAAGATCAACAAAACTCAAACTAAAATAAACAATGTTGCTGACAATTTTATAGGTACATCCGATTCATTTTTGGAGATAGAAAAGAAAATTGGAGATCTAGAAGAGAAAATTGAGAAGTTAGAGAAGGACAAAGAGAAATTTAAGGATAAGGCAAAGAGCTTGAAATGTAAACTTGGTCCAAAACTAGACTACCCCATTTCTTCGAGAAAAGAAATTTCTAAGGCTCTAGTTCCCAGACTTAAGACATCGGAAGAGAAAATGCACATACTCACTGGTACAGTTCAAAGAACCCAAGAGGCATTACAAGAAAGCACGAGATTCAGCGACAACTTAAAACTAGTTTTGATAGATATTCTTTAGATTATAACCCACTGGTTACAAGAATCTAGGCAGGACTCCACTAACAGCAAATGACAACCTTTGTCATTGATATCAAAGGGGGAGAAGTGAGATGAGAAAAATGATAAGAACATGACATCATCAGCTCAGGGGGAGCATACATTTTTGGGCACACGTTTTGGTATGACAAATTTTGGCAGATTCTTTTTGGACATCTTTTTGGACACTTTTTTATTTTTCTCATGAGTGTTGCCATCAATGCCAAAGGGGGAGATTGTTGGCAAATGCACACTCTAATGAGAAATTGTAGGTGATTGAAGGTATTGTCATTGATGGCAACCTTACAATCATGTGATACTGGTAGGAAGACTCAGGCACCGGCACCAACAGACTCTACACCGACATATAGAACACCGAAAAGGAAGAATACCGACACCTTGGCTGACAACAATTTTGTATAAATGTATTTTGTAATTAATTATAAAATATTTTGTAAGCCAACATGATGGATTTTAAAATGACTCACATATCTATGAGATCATTGTAGATCATTTACAAATATGTGATAGGCAAAATATGAATAGAAGGTAGCAGACCTAATATGCGAATTATTGGTTAAGGGTTTATGTATGTAGCAGAGCTTAGACCAGTACTGAATCTAGCATAGCAGATGCTAATCTGAAGCAGTACAAGACATTGGATTAGTATAATCCATTTTTGTAAGTCAATGTGACTTCTTTTGTAATTGAGCAGTGAGCTCTAGGCACTTGGCCTTCCTGCATGTGCAGGCCCCTATTGTAGCAGTAATATTCTCTTATTGGCCAGTAAGTGAATATTGTGGGTCACAAATCTGACTGAGGTTTTTCCCACACTGGGTTTCCTTGTTAAAATATTGTGTTATGGTGTGCTTTTCATGTTGTGGTTGTTATACTTATTTGCTGCATTATTTCTAGTTTATTGGTACACAGTTTTAATATGATTTTCATGTTATAAGTTATGAAAATTATTATACCGGTCAGATACTGATTAAACCCCCCCCCCTCTCAGTATCTTTGGGAATTCTAACAGTTGATACAAGGAGGTGTAGCAAAAACTTTCTGGAGAGAAGCTGTCAGCACAACTATCTACACTATGAACCAGATATTAGTAAAGAGAGGTAAGGATAAGACTCCTTATGAATACTGGTATGGTAGATCACCTAATGTCATTTATTTTAAGATATTTGGCAGTAAATTATTTATTAAGAGAGGTGACTATGTTAGCAAATTTGAGGCCAAAAGTGATGAAGGTATATTTCTTGGTTACTCCAACAAGAGTAAGGCCTACAAATGTTATAACAACCGGACACAGAAAATTATTGAGAGTGTTGATGTTCAAGTGGATGAGTATCTCAAAGTCTCAGGGGAAATTAGTTTGGAGAAAAAGGATGAAGATCCTTGCATTTTGATTTTGGAACCAAAACCGATGAAACTTGAAACTGGTAAAGAGAATGCTAGTGTACCAATTCAATCAGAATAGGTAGATTCAGAAGAAGATGATGATAATGAAGAAGAAGAACTTGAAGATAATGATCATGTTATTTCAAGGTATGTGAGACTCAATCACAATCCTGACCAGATTATTGGAGATAAGGATGTTGCAGTGTTAACCAGAAGAAAAATTAGAGAGAATTCTTGCATGATCTCCACTATTGAGCCTGGAACTGCTAAGGAAGCATTTGGAGATGATCATTGGGTCAAATCTATGGAGGAGAAGCTTGATGAAATTGGGAAGAGTAACACATGGACTCTAGTACCCAGACTGGTGAATAAAAATGTGATAGGTACTAAGTGGGTATTCAGGAATAAACTTAATGAAGATGGTGTAGTAGTCTGAAACAAAGCTAGACTGGTTTGCAAAGGTTATGCACAAGAAGAAGGAGGACTTTGGTGAGACTTTTGCACTAGTTTCTACTGGAAGATGTTAGGGCTTTACTTGCATTTGTAACATATAAGGGATTCAAAGTATATTAGATGGATATGAATTCAACATTTTTAAATGGGATACTGGAAGAAGTATACATTGAGAAACCTGATGGTTATGCTTTGACTGATGAAAAGGAAATGGTATGCAAATTGCACAAGGCACTATATGGGTTAAAGAAAGCATCGAGAGAATGGTATGAGAGGCTTCATTCACACCTAATGAATATAGGTTTTCAGAGAACCAGTGAAGACAAAAACACATATCTCAAATCTGAAGGAGATAAGATACTGGTTAGTGAAGTGTTTGAGGATGATATCATATTTGGAGGAAATGATGACATGAGAAATGGCTTTGCAAATGAGATGAAAAATGAGTTTGAAATGTCTCTAGTGGGAGAGATAAAAAATTTCATAGGCTTGCAAATACAACAAGTGAAGAGTGGTATTTTCATCACGTAGTCTAAATATGTGAAAGAGGTATTGAAGACATTTGGAATAAGTGACTGTAAACTAGTTGGGACACCAATGGTTACAGGTTGTAAATTGTCTAAAGAAGATGAAGCCAAATCTGTTGATGAAAAGGAGTATAGGTCAATGATTGGGAAATTGCACTATGTTGTTCACAACAGACTGAATATAACTCATGCAGCTAGTCTAGTTGCTAGATTTCAGAAGAATCCTAAGGAAACACATTTGATAGAAACCAAGAGGATATTCAGATATTTGAAAGGTACTCTTGACTATGGATTATTCTATCCATATGTAGGTAACTTTGATTTGAAGGTGTATATAGATGCAAACTAGGTAGGTAATGTTGATGATAGGAAAAGCACAACCGGTGGAGGATTCTTTCTTGGAGGAAGACTTGTTTCATGGAGTAGCAAGAAGCAGAGTTGTATATCACAGTCTACTGTTGAAGCTGAGTATGTTGCAGCTTATATGAATTGTACCTAGGCTATCTGGATGAGGCACATTCTGGAAGGATTCAAGTTGAAGATTTTTGAACTGGTAAAGATCTTATGTGACAATACCAGTGCCATAAATATTTCAAAGAACCTTGTTTTGCATGCACAAACGAAGCATATTGAATTGAAGTATCATTTCTTGAGGGAAAAAGTGCAGACTAAAGATGTGATATTGGAGCATGTTTCTACCAAGGAGCAGCTTGCAGATATCTTTACTGAACCTCTGCCTAAGACTTGAGTATCTTAGAAGTCAGCTAGGGGTTGTACCCCTTCATGAGGTCATTTGAGTATGATGTAGATTACATCAGTCCCAGAGCTACTTGTAGAATTTTATAGAAAGATTGCTATAGAGTGGAGTTATTCCATAGGGCGAGCATCAAGTTGCAGGTTGATGATGCTTAACAGTGAAGTTTGACATTGCATGTTTTACTTTCACTTTGGAATTGTTGTCAAAGGGGGAGAAGAACTATGTGATTATGGGGAAGAAGAATTGTATGATTGATAGAGAGAAGGTCTATAGCGAGTTGCCAGCTAAAGACAAAGTGAATACATGGTAAAATGTAAACCAGGATTCCTATTCAGAATCATAGCAATCAAGGGTATTGATACTTGTATTGCCATCAATGCCAAAGAGGGAGATTGTTGGCATTTTCATGAAGATTGCATTAATGAAATGTTATATTGTCCTTGATGTCAATTATAACTGGTAATGATGTTATTATAATGTTGTTTTGTAACCGATAGGAAGAGCTAGTGAAGGGAACTGCAACCAGTAGGTGAGTTTGTGGAGGAAACCGATATTGCTATGAAATGGAGAGGTGAACCGGTAAACCCTACCTGTTGATATGATAAACCCTAACCGATGAAGTTTGGTGAATCGGTTGTAATGGTTTTTGATATGATGATGAGCGGTAATGATTATGACATGTATGCATGTTGTGTGAGAAGAATTTCAAATGGTTTTTGGCACGTAGATATAATGGTTTTTATCTTGGGAATGAGCAAGTTCATTGCATTTAATGTAAACCGTGTGATGAGTTACAGTGTTCGATGAAGTGGTGATCAAGGAGCGGTTTAGGTTATCTTGAATGATGTGCAATGATTGTTATGTAATCCAATGGTCATACTTGAACCAATTTGTTTGTAATCTCTATGAGAGAATTAGGTTTGTGATGTGTTACCGGCCTATTGTTTTGTTTATAAGGTTGATGAATTATTTTGTTGAAGAATTAGAAATTTGTAGTTGAGAGTGAGAGTGTGGTTGCCGAACTAGATGATGTATCTGCAGTTTGTGTAAGGGTAGATAGGAGCATGAAAGGATTTGAACAAGCAAGTGTAGTTCTATTCAAAGATCAACAAACCCTTGTTGTTTTCTAAAAATTACAGCAGTCACACTAATACATTTGGTCTAGAATTCCGACGGAGGTTTCCGACGGAGAAGGTATATTGTGACCAAATTTGATTTTTTTTTGAAAAAATGCCCGAATTCGTCAAAATTCTGACAGTAATTTCACATTTGGTTTCGACAGAGAAGGCATTAGCAATGAAATTTGTTTTTTTTTCAAAAAAGTGCTCGCGTTCATCAAAATTTTGACAACAACGGGGATTACTTAAAAAAAAAGAAAAAAAGAGGGCAAGTCATTTGTGCATTCAATCCCGCGTAGGCTTCTGCATCGACCTCAACCCCTTGCAAGATCAAATGGCACACTCACCATTCGAGGTAGAATCTTTGCCTTCATTTAGGATTTACATAATATGAGGAATTTCTGAATCTTCACCTTCATTCATTGAATCTTCAGATTTGTATAATATTTGCATGAGGAATTTCGGATTTGCATAATATGAGGAATTTCTTGGGTAGAATCTTCACCATTCGAGGTAGTTGAATCTTCACCTTCATTCATTGATTTGCATATATGAGGAATTTCTTCTGTCCCACCCATTTCTTGAGCTATCCACTGCATTTCACAACTACCTGTGCTTTGTCGTTCCTAGGTCAACATCATCGGAAGTCTTTTAATGTTGCCCTCATGCCTCAGTTGTTGATGTTCAGTCTTCCCCTTTCGCCACCATGAATTCTATATGGCCTGGAGGGCAATCGATCTCTCTTTCTCTTTTCTCCCTCTCCCACCCTACCCCTACCATGGAACTAGGACGTATATCCACTTTTCATTCCACCTCATCTTGCAATCCTTTTCCTTCTCTCTATTGCTTGGTTTCCTTGTATCGATGCACCATATTAGGGGAAAGAGGTTACAATAGGTTTCCCTATAAGCCATCTCCTCTAGGCCCAAGGGTAGTACGCTTTGTAACCCCTTGCCCACACACAACCATCTAGTCCCCTTATAGAGGTGGTATACCTAGAGGAATGCCCCATCACCATACCACTCTTGCAAGCCTACTTCCCTTGTACCATGGTTGGAAGTACTCAAAAAGTATGAAATATTCTAGTATCAAACATATACTTAGCATAAAATAAATAAGTTGCAAAATTTCACAAATTAGATGCAGCTTAATGGCTATTGTGGATGTAATCATAATAATAATTTATTTCTCAATCATTAGTGTGTAGAAGTATTTTCATTAATCCAACATCCATTCTATTATATACAAGGAATTCATACCAAATAGTATTAATTAATCAATCTGTTTTATATTCAATGCCTTATCAATTATTAAGTGCTTGGTTTGATGATCTTCTAACTGTTGGGCATGCACTACTTATATCTCTTCATTGGGTGCAGAAGTGGTGACCACTCAATAAGGGGTGACTGTTGGAGTGGTGGCATTCCCTCCTAAACCATGATGTCTCCTCCTAACTATAGACACATAAAAATTTCCATAAGTTTGTCCTCATTTAATTTCAAAATTTCTTCGAACATCAGGCGAGTCCTTATTATTACATTATTATTTCTCCATAATTCATTATTCATAATTCCCATCTTTTATTATATTATTATTAATATCTTACCATTTATCCATTAAATTTATTAAATAAGACATTATATCATATTCATGCATACACCTTCATGCATTCACCTTATATACATTTCTCTATTTATTTAATAAAACCCTTAAATATCCCCTCCTACCACTTACCATTTCCCATTTACCACTCATCTTCCCTATACCACTCATCTTGCATTATCCCATATTTATCCCACAATATGAACTCACCCGGAGAAAATCTATTTAAACAAGCCCCCCTCTCTTATTTGAGGATCTCATCTTTATGCGTCGAGCTTATGTCAGTTTGCATCTCATTATCTTGACATCTTATTCGCTATCTTTGCATTCTCGAATCTCCATTTCCTCATAGCTTTTTGCATAAGTGCTTCTGAGAGCAAATATATTAAATGTGAAATCTTGAGGAATAGGAGTGCAATGGAGTAGAGTTTGATAGCATGCATGTGTGTGTTTTGCAGGTACTTCATTGTTGGATGTTGGAAGAAGCTAAATCCATGATTTAGGTACTTCATTGTGTTTTGCAGGTACTTTTTTAATTTTTAGTTTTAACTTTTTTTAAGATCTTAATTTAGTTGTGATTTTTTAAGTTGTGGATTTAGTTGTGATTTTTTAAGTTGTGGATTTAGTTTTTTTTTTTAATTTGGTTTTAGTTTTGTTTTTTAATTTTTATTTTTCTTTTAAATTTAGATTTTGTTTTTTAGTTTTTAATGTAGTTTTTTTTAGTTTTTTTTAATCTAGTTTAGGTTTTCAATTTTACTTGATTTAGTTTAGAATTTAGACTAATTTTTAAGTTTTGTTAATTAAATTAGATTTGTTTGTTTGTTTTTAAATTAGTTTTAGGTTAATTAGATTAAAATAGTATTTCAATTTAGATTAATTAGAATAGTTCATTTTTTCATTTTTTCATTTAGATTAGTGTGTTAGTTAGTCATAGGGTGTGTTTTGTTTGTTGATTTTGTTTCAAATTTTGGGGAGGCTAATCTTTTGACTTTTTGTTTTGCGCAGGGAATCCAATCTCGTGTGTCGAAGATAAACTCTTGAAACTACTAATATCATTTTGATGCAGGACGCATGTTGAAGAAATGGTGATTTGAAACCGATTGTTTGATTTTTAGATTAGATCACATTTCGAATTGGTGCTTTAAAATTAACCAGTGTCTTTTGTGTTTTGAGCATCAGGCTCTTTTGTGTTTACCTTTTAGAGGGCTTGCCTCTCGAGAAGCCCTTAAGGCTCGGTGAGAGGGAACGACCCAAGTGGTAATGGGCTAAAGCCAAGCTCTTCCGAACCACTATAAATAAATGTGTTTGTGATGAAAGTTGCAAGCAACGAGTGCTGATTAGTTCATACCGACAACATGTCTCCCCATAAACCCTATAGAGCGCAACCTCTATAGGTTGGGAGCCTTCCTTAATAGAGTGTACGCCGCCGCATGTATGGCCACTCAAACGTATGCCCTTACTAGACACCTTTTGTGTTAGAAGCCAAAAACCTTCTAGTTGTTGATGCAGGAGGTCGGACCTCTAAAGTGGCTCACATTCTTACGGTTCTTAGTAGAGATACAAAGTTCGCCACGGGGAGTTTTCGAGGGGACTGATGCTTGGCTTCCCTGGAGAAGTGAGTGCCGACGGTGGAGCCAGTGGGGTCAAGCATTTAAGTATCCACTCTGAATTGCGTAGCTTGGGGTAACCCCCCAAGTGAGATTCAACAACTATTGTCCTAGCCAGCCTTAGGATTGTGCTTGAACGTGTTTTTATTGCAAAATCAAACAAACATTCTACCTGCCATGTTTTCTGAATGTGTGTGAAAACAAACAAGAACATTTCACAATCAACACCACACTTGAAATTGAAACAATTTACAAAAACCTTGGTCTGAGCTTTGAAGTATCCATCCACATTGTAAAACAACATTGTCCTTGAAACGTTGAACTTGTGTTCTCAAAACAATCATTTCAAATCTCTTGAGACATTGCTTTTGAAGTTCTGATCTTTTAGGTCCTCACATAGTCACATCATTCTAGTTTTCCATACTCTTTTATCTCCTCACATATTCTTCACCTAGTTTCACCTTTCATCCTTGCATATCTTATTTAATCATACCTAGTCCTTGCATACCACTCCTAGAACAAACTTTTGCATAGCTTTGCATACCACCATTAGGTTTTACCCTTGCATAATACCCATGATCTTTGCATAACCATCCATCATTCCTTTAGGACATAACCTTAAACCTTCCATAAGTGCCTTAGGTCATTTCATCATTGGTCCTAGCATTTCATTATTATTTGCATATCAAAATCAAAAAAAAAAAAATCCCCCAAAAAAAAAACCAAAAACATTGCTTGCACTTAGGATTTCTCATCTTAGGTCTAACATCAACTTTTGATCATCAATCCCCCTTATCACTTGAGGTGCATCTTCTTTGAGTTAGGGAATCTATTAGTGTCTTTGAGTTGGTATTCCACTTGGAGTTCATCATCTCCTATCATAGCATTCCCTCTCTTTAATAACTTATCCTTGTGTCTATCCATCATATCACAACTCAAACCTCACATTGCAAATATTTTTCAGACCTAGAGTATCCTTATTCCTTGCATCAAACATCCCCATATGCCATTTAGGGTTTAGTTGCACATCACTTTCCTATCATATAGATCACTTTTTGCATCAACCCTTTAGCACATTCCCATCTCAATCATGTCACATAGATTAGATTTTTTCATTAATCCTTATCACATCCTAATCTAACTCATACCATATAGTTCCCCCTTTGTACTTTAGGGTTTGCATCATACCTAGAGTCTCATACATTGTCCTAGGTCAAAGATTAGAACTATAATAAATATCCATGGCTACTTTGGCCCAACAAATTCAAGATCTCAAGAGAGAAATATATGAAATTCAAGTTCAACAAAATGAATCAATGACCCCTTTTGAGAAACAAATTCATGATATCAAGAGTGACAAACTTCAAGGAATGCTAAAATGACTATATAAGGTGGAACAACAAATAATTTAAAATCAAAATCCAAAACTCAAGAAAGATCACATGAATTCTTCACTAAGACAACAAGAAATTTGTTCTAAGTATCCCCTAGATAGACAGTTTACACCATTGGGACAATCTATTGAGTCGGCTTTGAAAGAGCTTCTAGAGCACAATCTTATCATACTACCTAACAAGACTACATGTGGATGTGAATTTTTGAGCAATTATTGTGAATATCATAGACATAACAAACATAAGACTTCAAATTGCATGGAACTAAAACATAATATTCAAGACCTCCTTGATAATGGTATCATTGAAATTGAAGATCCTAATGACTCATCTATAGAGAAACAAGGCAGTACTCCTAAGAATGATCAAAATAATACACCTATGTCTAGCAAGGCTCCATATGTGGCCTCCATCTCTTCCACGATGCCTTCATCTCCTAAAACTTCTCAACAACAATCAATACCATCTCCTTCAAACAATGAACCTAATGGTGAAACTTCTCATGTTTAACCTCCAGGGCTATCAACAATACAAATCCAAGCTAACCCATTATTTTATACAAATCCTTTATATGATTCAGATATCTTAGACCCTATGCCATCATGCACTCCAATTCCAATCATACCCACTCTAGAAGGCCCCATCCAAAATGATTCACCATCATGCAAAAGCATGAACGCCTTCCAAGAATCCCCCATGCATATCACAAACACTACCCCTTCCTTAGAAGTGGCTCCATGTCAAGAGGATAATCTAAAAAATGAAGAAATGAGTTCTATCATAAATCAAGATCAAGACACCAAAACTCTCCAATCCCATCCAATGGTTGAAAAAGATCCTACCTCCCTAGAATCCCATGATGATCCCCTTGTACCTTTCTATTTCTTCCAAGATGATCCCCTTCCATCTCAAGAGAGAAGCATCCTTCCAAATCCTATTCCTAATCCACTTCCTAAGTAAGATCATGATGCCTGTTCCACCTTTTCAAATGGTCCTACTCAAAATGAAGTGTCAAACACCCTTCCTACTCTATCCAATGGTCCTCTTCCATGTCAAGATCAAAGTATCCCTTTATTCCCTTGTCATAATTCTCCATGTTTTCCTCAATATTCCATCATTCCCATAAATCCCTCTCATTATCCTATCATTCCTTGCAAGACACCTCCACCTCAAAGTGGACTTGCCTCTAGCATCAAAAGTAAGAAGAAACCCTTTGTTAAAAAGATCTTCCAAAGCATGCATTATCAAAGAAAAGGGTTAGACATTCATGAACAGGGTATATTAGAACCCCCTGATATAAAAGAAAGTCTTGATTATAATGGCTACATTTCTCACTCTCAAGATGTTGGTATCCCTCATAAATCCTACATTTATCTAGTTAAATCCAAATACACACCTTCCCCTTCACCCCTTCCATCTATTTTAGGTCCCTATATCCCTTCATCCCTTATGCGGGATCAACAAAGGCACACATCTTCACGCACCTTCCATCCATCCAAAATACCTTCATATCATTCCTATCCATCTACACATTTTTTTCCTTCTCCAAGCAATTTGGATGCCAAGCATACAATTCATGAGTCAAACAATCCACATGCATTTAAGGATCAACATGTCCCATCTAATCAACATGTAAAAACAAATAAAAATGTGATTCAAAAAGAAAAAGAGATATACAAAAGGCCACAAAGGCCCGTTGAGAAAAAGAAAGAAATTTCAAAAACCATATGGGTTCCTAAGGTGCTTATAGAAGCAATGCATTCCAAGACACTACAAAAGAAAGAAATTTCCAAAAGGCCCACAAAGAAAGAAGAAAATTCAAAATGTGTATGGCTTCCCAAGTCTTACATCGAGGAAAAGCATTCTAAAGTATCACAAAAGAATGAAAATTTAAGAACCATGTGGATTCCCAAGTCACTCGTATAGGACTTTCACACTAAAGAAAAATCAAAATTGGCATTCAAGTTTGCTACCCCAGCTTCTCCCACATCCACTATCCTAAAACCTATTTCACCTCCTACATCCATTTTGGCTCCTTGTGTCCTAAAATCCACCTCAACCTTTCCATCAAAATCACAAACACTGAAATCCACTATTCCTCCACTAGCCCACCACCCCTCAAGGTGCGTGCCAATGTTGATCTTGCCAGCATTTCCATCTAGCCATGCATAATTATTCCAACATCCCTTCCACTATCCAACACCTATGTTCTATCCTTCCATCCCTCTTATCCAATCCTTTGCATAAATCTGTATAACCTTTCCATCTTATCATCCATTTCATCTCCCTTTACCATCATCCTATTGACATCTTTGAGCATACCTTCAATAGCCATGGATCGTTATAGAACATCTTTCAAGGGTACTATCCAGAGAACAACTTGATTCCTGAGTCATATCTCCTATCATGTATCCATTATCTTTCAAAAGTTCAAAAAAGTCAACAACAAAAAAAACATGAAAGAAAGAAGTCAAAATGAAAAAAATGAAAAAAATGAAAAAAATGAAAAAAATGAAAAAAATAAAGAGAAAAAGAAGAAAAAAAAGAAAAGAAAAAAAAGTGAAAAATAAAAAAAAGTAAAGAGAAAAAAATTCATCCATTGGTGAAAACCTGGCAAACGGGCACCTTGGGTAAGTACCATGATGAAAACCTGGCAAACAGGCGTCATGCATAATCCATTATCTTCTTGCACTATTCACTGGGGGCAAGTTACATCTGTGTGCATCCATCTATTGTCCCCCATCCTCGATTATCCCTTATTCACTCTATATCCATCCATATCCCTCTTTCCACCTTTGATCTTGACAAGGTTAAGGACCTTTGCAGGCTTTGTGTGTCATATTTATTGTACTTGATCCACACCCTTTAGCTCCTATCCTTCATTATCACCCTTCAAATTGTGTATCCTATGTATGTCCTAGCCAAATCTATCCCTTGATCTTGATCCGAACTAAGGACATAAAATGTAACAAACCTCTTGACATGGTCATTTCTTTGGACCATATGACATTAGTTACACCATACCCTTGCTTTATATTGCTATATCCAGTCCTTGAGCTTGGATTAACATGCTACCCTATTCTGAGATAGTCCTTGACAATCACATAAGCTTTCTCCATCATTTGCTTATCCATTCGTCCTATTCATTCATTCATCCACTCAAAATCCCTTTTACCTTGCTAGACATAAGGGGTGAACATGAAAAAATCATTAAAATCATAAAATGTCCTAAAAAAATCTTTAAAATCATAAAATGTCCTAAAAAAAAAACCTTAAAAATCATAAAATGTCCTAAAAAAAAAACCCTTAAAAATCATAAAATGTCTTAAAAAAAAAACCTTAAAAATCATAAAATGTCCTGAAAAAATCTTAAAAATCATAAAATGTCCTGAAAAAATCTTAAAAATCATAAAATGTCCTGAAAAAATCATAAAAAATAATAAAATGTCTTGAAAAAACCATAAAAAATCATAAAATGTCCTGAAAAAACCATAAAAAATCATAAAATGTCCTAAAAAAACCATAAAAAATCATAAAATGTCCTGAAAAAACTATAAAAAATCATAAAATGTTCTGAAAAAACCACAAAAAATCATAAAATGTCTTGAAAAAATCTTAAAAATCATAAAATGTCTTGAAAAAAATCTTAAAAATCATAAAATGTCTTGAAAAAAATCTTAAAAATCATAAAATATCTTGAAAAAATCATAAAAAATCATAAAATGTCCTGAAAAAATCACTACAAATCATAAAAGTCCAAAAACATGCAATAAACATTGCGATGACAAAACACTTCGGACAAGCATGCAACTTTGGAACTTCAACGGACTCATGACATGACGAGACTTAAATTAAGCAAACAAGACAACATCTAATCAACTTATACACCTGAACCCATCAATTGTGAACAAAAAAATCATTCGACATGAAACATGTTGTTTGCTTATTTTCTCTTTATTGTTTTTTATTTTCCTTTTTGGTGACATGTCTTTTAGCTTTTTCAGGATGTCTCTGACTAGAGATTTTATCTCCGGGATGTCATTGACTAGAAAGGCGAGGATGGGGCATGTTTGCTTGTTTGCTTCTTGCAGGATGTTCCTTAGGAATATGATGACACATCTTAGGACATGATCTCTTAAGATCATCAAGGACATATTGGTCTGATACACACTGAGGCATTCCTTTACTGTCTGATATATTTTCTTTCTCGCAATTGGTGTGACTGATTCATTTGGATTTAATTCATATCCAAATGATTTTTTGCCTTTTGCTATAATAAGCTCGATGCTGATACAAGCACTTAAAAAGCACAAGAATTATCATCGCTTTCATATCTTCTTTCTCATCACTCATTCCTTTTTTTTTTTACTTTTTTTCACTTTTCTCTTCTCATCCTCCTCATCTATCTTTTTCATCATTTCTTTCATCATCTTCTTCATTCTTCTTATTGCAGCAAGATCAATTAAACACTTTATCCAACGGATGCATGTCTTTGAATCTTTAATCTCTTTATCAACCACCTTGCTTCTTGCAATCTCAATGCCTTACATCAATCAATCAATCATTGGATCACCTTATTTTGCGCTAGCATCAATCCCTATCAGCTTAATCAACTTAATTAGCTCATCAATTTGGCTATACTGTTCATTTCCATCAATTGTTTAGTTATGCCTCATCAATTGTGCATTTCCATCAAATGTACATCTCAACCTAATCACTTGCGCAATATCAATCATCCAATCTTCTCTCCCATGATCTATCAAGAGATCAATCTCCATCATTATGTTCGATCATTCTCTCGAGGGGGCATAACCAATCAATCATCACCCTTACCAAGACACCTCTGGGGCATATATTAGTTGATCATTTTCTTTGAAACAACACGACATGTTGCATTGTCTCAAAGAGGGGCAAAATGTAGACACATAAAAATTTCCATTAGTTTGTCCTCTTTTAATTTCAAATTTCTTCGAACATCGGGCGAGTCCTTATTATTACATTATTATTTCTCCACAATTCATTATTCATAATTCCCATCTTTTATTATATTATTATTAATATCTTACCATTTATCCATTAAATTTATTAAATCAAACATTATTTATTCATGCATACGCCTTCATGCATTCACCTTATATACATTTCTCTATTTATTTAATAAAACCCTTAAATATCCCCTCCTACCACTTACCATTTCCCATTTACCACTCATCTTGCATTATCCCATATTCATCCCACAACATGTACTCACCCGGAGAAAATCTATTTAAACAAGCCCCCCTCTCTTATTTGAGGATCTCATCTTTATGCATCGAGCTTATGTCAGTTTGCATCTCATTATCTTGACATCTTATTCGCTATCTTTGCATTCTCGAATCTCCATTTCCTCATAGCTTTTTGCATAAGTGCTTCTGAGACCAAATATATTAAATGTGAAATCTTGAGGAATAGGAGTGCAATGGAGTAGAGTTTGATAGCATGCATGTGTGTTCTTAGTTTAGATTTTAATTTGCATGTGTGTGTTTTGTAGGTACTTCATTATTGGATGTTGGAAGAAGCTAAATCCATGATTTAGTTTCCCATTTCCTCCATCTACACTAACAACTGACATGCCTCTTCATATTATTACACACCCTTAATATGTTATCACTCTTAAATATTCACCATCGTTGGAGATTAATGGTGAGAGTTGATCTTTATTATCTTTAATCCATATCAGCTTCACTATAGTAAATCAATGATTTCCTCCATGAAATTGTGAAGTCTTACCGTCTAAGACAATTTCATCATTTGGACCTTCTGTGAAGAAATGTTAGTTGCTCAAATCGGGGGCATCACAGTCCTCCCCTCCCAAATTTGCTTGTCCTCAAGTAGCTTTAGGTTTAGATGATCAAATATATCAGCCCCCTCCCAAGGTTTGTAATATTAGGACCAGTTTTCTCTCATCAATTGTAATCATGAGACAAAATAAGGGCATACTTTCCATATATTGTCTAGAAGCATGCCACACATCTCTAACCTTAAACATAATGTTCTTTTTTGAAAAAATTATTGTTTCTTTTTATTCTCTTAGTTGTTAAGCATCATTCTTGAAAATACATTGAGCATGAACCAAGTACAAAGTATACACATGCCAATATATGTACTATTATTAGATCCTTCTTATTTAGTAGAATGCATTCACTCTTTACTTAATGATGAAACCTTGAGGTTCTATGAAGTGGTTTCTTCTATCATATTTATGAGGGTTTTGTGATTATTGGATTGGTTCCTCCACAAAAATCCATTCATTAATTATCCCCTCTTCTTTTGATGGGATTCTCTTATGGTCTCCTTCACCATATCTTTCTTTTTTGCTCAGGTTTCCTTTTGCTTCTTCATTGGATATTGCGTCTATTTTTCGTAGTTGGCCTCCACATATATGTCCTAGTTCCCATTTTTCTTTGCATTTATAACACAAGTTATTTCTTTAAAGATTCCTTGCATTACATTTATGCTTGGGTGCCCATGGATATTTGCACATAAAAACACATCTTTCCCTCTTGTGTTTCATCTTGTTTACAAGTGCGTCCTCTTTCCCATTTCTTCCTGCAATCAAAAGATAGGCCTTTCTTCCTTAGTTATTCTCATTTGTCATGAGAGAGTTTCATATTCTTGTTCTTTTCCTTCTCGTAGAAGTGCTTATCTCTTGATGCCATCTTCTTAGAGTGATCCTTTTACTTTGCTTGGGTGGAATCCAGCCGAGTGGGTTTAAGGATTGTCTCTTGGAGTGTAGTTGGATCCAAGGCACTTACTAGACCTCGAGTGACATCAAATATTCATTCTATAAATAGGAAAGGAGTCTCTCCTCAGCTATTTTGGAAACCATAACAACTAACCTTTGGAATTTCCTAATGTAGTCTTCAAGGGTTCCCTTATTCTTTAGTTCTTTGAATTTTTTTTGGGCAAGAGTTTGGTCAAATCTTTTAATGAGCCTTTTCTGTAAGGCATTATAGATCTTTATACCTTCGTTCTCTTGAGAAATTAGGCTATGACGTCACCAATCATTTGCCCCCCCTTCTAGATATAGTATGGTGAATGTAATGACAACTTTCTCTCTCATGGGGCAAAGAGTTAGGTACATCTCTAGTTTTTGTAACCATGCATGAGCAGTAATTCTTCCCGATCCATCAAAGTTTCAGATGAATGCTTTTTCCTTTTTATTTTATATATCTTAGTTAGGTTGGTTATTTCTCCTATGAATATATTTTTTTTAATTGTATGTCTATTACGAAAGATAATATCAAAATATGATTTGGTACATAGTTAGTGACCAAGTTGGTCACTCATTTACAACATAACTAGTAATCCTTCCAAGAAAAAATTACATCATAGAGAGCCACATGAAACAATTCAAACCATGATAATATGTACTCTTGTGACTAGATCTTGAGTTTCCATGAGCCATAAAACATAAAATATTGTCAAGGCACAAATAATTTTCAAGTGCAAACCTAGATAAAAGATCAAATTGGGTTACACATTTTAATCTTCTTCATTTTCTTCTTGTTGATCTTTCTGGTTTTTTTCTTCCTCTCCAACATCTCCCTCTTCATTAACCTTCTTCTTGCCCTTGTCTTTATCCACCTTCTTTATCTTTGTTCAGCTAGTTTGATAGGAGTCAAATGGCTATCCCAATGAGGGGAAATTCTTTCCCAGCTAGTTGTATCATAGTTCTGATGTATAATTTCAAGGTCCCTGATTGCTTCATCCCTTCTCATTTCATATTGATGTTCCTTGCACTAATTGTTTTGAAAATCAATTGTACTCTTCCTAAAATTTCTTGTCAATCTGTCTTAAATCCCGTGGCCAAAATTTTGCTTCTTGTACATCTTCCTTATAAATTAGAGTCCCTCCTTCAATCAAATTCATGAACCTTTCAGCCAGTAGCTTTAATGTGAAAGCTATTTGTTCCACAATTAAGATCAAAGTGAGTCTACATATAAACTAAGTAATAACCCTCTCTTTCCTTTGGTATACATGCTCATTCCTTCTCTTCCATAGCAACCAATGGATGTTAGTAGACAACAAATGCCAAAACACATTAGAAACCTTATCCACACCCGAAACAAAGCCCAAAAGAGTTTTAG